>NC_037673.1:177241738-177328593 GCF_003255815.1 Theropithecus gelada
TTTTTTTTTTTTTTTTTTTTTTTTTTTTTTTTTTGAGACGGAGTCTCACTGTGTCTCCCAGGCTGGAGTGCAGTGGCGCGATCTCGGCTCACTGCAAGCTCCGCCCCCCGGGTTCACGCCATTCTCCCGCCTCAGCTTCCCAAGTAGCTGGGACTACAGGCGCCCGCTACCGCGCCCGGCTAGGTTTTTGTATTTTTAGTAGAGACGGGGTTTCACCATGTTAGCCAGGATAGTCTCGATCTCCTGACCTTGTGATCCACCCGCCTCGGCCTCCCAAAGTGCTGGGATTACAGGCTTGAGCCACCGCGCCCGGCCAATATAAATCTTAATTTATATTATTTATATTTATTATGAAACTTAAGTTTATATACAAATTTTTAGATGGGTAAATGTTTGCATGCACGGACCCCTTTACAGAGGGCATGATTCACATGGATATCTTTGGGAAGGTGGTGGGAAGGGCAAAGCCAGGGGCCTGAGAGGGAAACCTGCCGGCCGCTGGCAGAACAGCCAGGAAGCCAGAGGGTCAAGGCAGAGGGTCACAGGTCAGAGAGACAGTCGGCCCTGAGCCCTTGCTCTTGACCCCAGGCGATTGCTTCACACACCATCTGTTGTGAGGACCAATCCATTGTGACCCAGTGTTCTTGTACCATACAATAAAAATGCACTGCTAGAAAAACAAAAGTAAAAGCCAAAGCCCATTAATGTCACTTATAAGCCAGACACAAAAGAACAACTGCTGTCTGATTCCGCTGATGTGGGATTACCTGGAGGAGTCAAGTCCACAGGGGTGGAGAGAGTATATGGAGGGCGCCAGGGGCTGGGGGGTGGAAGAGGAGCTACTGTTTAATAAGTACAGAGGTTCAGTTTTGAAAGATGAAGAAACTTCTGGAGATGGGCGGTGGTGATGGTTGCACGACATGGTGAGTACACTTACGCCCCTGAACTGTACACTTAAAAACGGTTAAGATGGGAAATGTTGTTCCGTATATTTTACTACAATAAAAAATATATATTTTTTAAAGATCTGAGATCAAAGCACCATTTTCTAATAATTAGACGACACAGAAAGTTACTCTGTTAAACTGCCACAGCGTTTGTGAAAGGCCAATGTGTTCTGCGCTGGCTGGTGCTGTGGGCGCTGCCCCCGGCCTGGTCCGGCCTCGGGGCGGGTCCTGCCTGGGGAGCCGGGAGGGAGGTGGGAGCTGCCAGGCCACGCGCGCGTGGTTTCGTTCTCACTGCTTCCAAAAGCGCGGTAGGAACCGAGGTAGAAGCCGAATGTTTGCAAACAAGCAGGAGACGAGCTGTGGACTAGACAGCGCGGGCGCGGAGCGGGAGCTCCCTGGACGTCCAGCGCCTGCCAAGCCCCGGGACCCTCCCGCGTGGGGCAAGAGTGGGAAGGAGCGGAGCCAGGGCAGCGCGTGGCCGCAGAAGCCGCGAGCGGGGCTGGGGCGCCGGTTCCCTCCCGCACACGCTGCAGCTCGCCCCGGCCCGTCCGCGGATCGCGCTCGGCTCCCACCTCCACGCGCGTTTCACCCGCGGCTGCCCCACGCGCGTTTCACCCGCGGCTGCCGGCCGAAGGTCCCTCGGGAGGTTTTCCGGCACGCAGCGGGCAGGCCGGGCTTGCGTCTGGGTGTTCAGTGGCGCCTGAATCGAGAATCGAGACGGTCCCGGGGGGTGTTTTCCAGGCGTGTTTTCTCCCGGAGCCTCTCCGTGGAAGGGCGCTTTGGTCGGGGCCCTGGCGGCGCTGCTGGCGGTGCTCGCGGGGCTGGCGCTGGGCTTCCTCCGGCTGCGGCGGCGATGCCAAGGTACCGGCGCGGGTCGCCCGCCCAGCGGGCTGTGCTGGGGGCAGTGGGGCGGGGAGGGGCGTCCGGTCCTGGACCCCGGGGCACGGGGGCGCCTCCTCCCAGGACGCGGCGCGGGAACGGGGCCTGGAAAGAGCGGGGGGCGCACACTCAGCCTCTCCCCTCCCGTTTTCCCTTCAGAAAAGCTGAAGAAGGAGGCGGAGAAGAGAGAAGGTGAGCGGGGACCGGGCGCTCTGCACCCACCTCCCGAAGTGCCCGCCCGCAGTGCAGTAAATCAAAGGCTCTGGACCCCGTGACGAGGGTTTGTTCCAGCGCAAGGTGTCAGGGCGGCCCCCGGGAGCGGCGATCCGCGCCCTCGGTGGGGAAAGGGAAGATTGTTCATACGGGCAAAAGCGGAGGTGCTGAACGGTTGCATCTTCCACGCGGAGGTTAGTGGACGGTGCCAGGGTTGATTGGCTGCTGTGGATTACACCCTCGGAGCTCGCTTAACATTGCACCGTACAGAGGGAGCAGCGACCAGGGTCTCTGCTGCCAGCGTCATTGCGTCCAGGTTTTCGCGAAGCTCAGGGAGTCGGGCTGATGGGTGACACCTCAGCACAAGGTCAGGAAGCCGCGGTCAGGCACCAGAGCAAACAAACAGCCGTGGTATGTGAGGCAGTGTCCAGGGCTTAACGCTTCCCCTGGACATAGTAAATTTGGAAGGCTCTGACATTTATTTTCACAGTAGCAGGAGGGAGGGCGCTGGGTCACCTTCCTATGGAGAAGGGGAGCCAAGGATGGGCACTTCCCCATCCCCTGCCTGGAGCCTCACTGTCCAGCCCAGCCTGGGCCCCCAGACCACCGGGGGTGGCAGTGCCACATCGGAGGTGTGGCCTCAGTGTTCATCCACCTGTTCTGTCTGCCTCATTCCCCAACCTGAGAGTCTTTCTTCTTTTTTTTTTTTTCTCTCTCTCTCTAGGGAAACTCACTGCAGAGCTGGGTAAGTTCTGGGTGCGGGGCCACAGTGCTGCCTGTCAGCCAGTGGGGTGGACCCCTGTGCCTGTGCAGTGGGAGGAGAGGCTCCCTTTGGATGGAGTCGGCTGGCAACTGTCTAATTCTAGACCATCCCTGTGAGCCTCCACCTCTTCTCTTGCTAAGGGGCTGAAAGGGTGGCTGCCTGCCACTGTCCAGCTGCCTGAGACCCTCCGGACAGACCCTGCCAGCTCCTCCCCTGCAAATTAGACAATTCAGTTAAAATTCCGTCATAAAACGTTTACTGTCTCTGGTTCATCTTCCTAAAATAGCCTTCTCTTTTTAATGCAAATGGCACTAGGAAGGGTGACACCTTTAATTTGCACCAAAATGGGAATAATTTCTCAGATTCACTTTTCTCCCCAGAGGGACTCAGAGACGTGAAACTGTGGAATGTGTCTCTGCAGAGAGGAAGAGAGAGTGAACCCAAGGGAGGGGAATGGAGGAAAAGGCCATCATGGTGTTGGGGTTGGGGTGCGATTCAGATGAAACTGTAAGGTTGGGGAAGCTTGTCTTGACGTCTACCTAGTCCTTCAAGGGGAATGAAAAAAAAAATAGCCCTAATAAGTCATTAACACTATAGTCTGAATTGTAAGTCATAATACTATAGTACGAATGCCTCTTCCAGGAGCATTTACCTTTGAAAGAGTTTCACACTAGGTGGACAGATCAAAGGAATGCATTTTTAGTAGCAAAATGTTGGCGTCCTTGGTATTTGGTCAGGGGAAATAATTGGGTGTGATGTCCTTCCAGTCCTTTAAATAATGTACCCAGTAAGTGACCCTGAGGCTCACATAGGCTGCACTCAGTGCCTGGACTTACGTAGGAGCTCTGCCCCCAGGAAGCTTGTGATTTCAGACAGAAGGAACAACCTGAACCCTGGGAAGAGGCATGTCAGTACTAAGATCTGGTTCCCCTTCTAGGCCCTGTGCAGATTTCTACCTTTGAGCTAAGATAGGATGAGGCATAAGAGTCCTGCAGGTGGGCCTCCTTTTTGAGGGCAATGAAGGGGCAAAGATGAAGCTGCGGGAAAAAAAAAAAAAAAAAATGAAGCTATGATTAGCAATGGCTTAAGACTGAGGAAGCTCTTCCCAGTGGCCTCTTGGGAAGATGGTTCCACCCATCTGCAGGCTGATGTTTTCTTTGTGTGTTCTGCCTGCAGAGAAGCTTCAGAAAGAGCTTGGTAAGTGACCCCTCTTAGAACTATTTCTCTTTATTCATCATTTTGCATCTGGTTCCCGATATATCTTCTCATCTCCCAACCAGGTATGATGCCCAGGCAGGACCCCTGCTGGCGGTGTGGGTGGCGGGAGAGAGGGGAGGGGAGGGGACGCGGTGGGTGCAAGATGTGATGTGTGAGCGGGGAAGCTTGGGGTCCTGATGTGCTAATTTCCTGCTTTTCCTTGGTTGCTTCAGACTGGAGACGGGCTGAAGGCCAGGCTGGTGAGTGGAATCCGTCTCTCTCTGACTCTTCCTCATTTATGTCTGAGCACCCCGGTTTAACCCACCCTGATGAACCTATTGGGCTTCATTCTGGTTGCATTCCGCAGCCTCACACAGCATGTGTTAATCTATGTCACTGGGTAGAGGTTATACTCCGTCCTGAGGACTAAGTGTACTGCAAACCACTAGTTCCAATCCTGGTTACATATCAGAGTTACCTTGACTCCTGGTGCCCATCCTCCAAGACAGACTCATGGTTCTGGCATGAGTGTGTTGCTGTACATGGAAATACTTCTCTGTATACCTCCCTCTATTCACCCATAATGCAGACAGTCTAATGTATATAGTTTCTATATATTCTTGCAAAATGTGAATATTGATTTATGCATATGCATCTTAGTTCATGGAAGTGACATTTATGGTTCTGTGCTGTTCCTTGCTTTTCTCATGCTCACCATGCTTTAATATCCATCGCTGCCACTCGTGTGTATTCAGTCTGTTTTTCCTCCTTACCGCAGAGTGCTTCATTTTAGCCAGCCACCCTCCTGGGGAAGGTATCCAGGCTGCCTCTAATTCCACAACAACACTGAATGCATAGTCTCAAACGCTTTGCCTTACGGTCCTGTGTGGAGATCTCTCTGGGATCTATAACTAGGAGGGGGATTGCTGGCCCATGGTGGGTGTGTCCCATGGGGTAAGGGGATACTGGGATCCCCTGAAGGCAGCGTCATCATCCTGCCACCAGCCATGCAGGGACATTCCATGTGCACACATCTCACGTGAGCCAGCTTTCTAAGTTTGCCAGTCAATGGGGATAAGTGATGGCTCATGGTTCTTTTTTTTTTTTTTTTTTTTTTTTTGAGACGGAGTCTCGCTCTGTTGCCCAGGCTGGGGTGCAGTGGCCGGATCTCAGCTCACTGCAAGCTCCGCCTCCCAGGTTTATGCCATTCTCCTGCCTCAGCCTCCCGAGTAGCTGGGACTACAGGGGCCCGCCACCTCGCCCAGCTAGTTTTATGTATTTTTTAGTAGAGACGGGGTTTCACCGTGTTAGCCAGGATGGTCTCGATCTCCTGACCTCATGATCCGCCCGTCTCGGCCTCCCAAAGTGCTGGGATTACAGGCTTGAGCCACCGCACCCAGCTGGCTCATGGTTCTTTAGGTTTGCACACCTGTGAATGCTGAGAAGATTGAGCATCTCTGTATATGCTAGTTGGTTCGGGAGCTTCCTCTACTGAAAACTGCCAGTTCGTATCATTGACCCATTTTTCTTTTGGGATTGCTGTCTTTTATTATTAACAGGAATATTATATGTCTCTGTGTGTGTGTGTGTGTGTGTGTGTGAGAGAGAGAGAGAGAGAGAGATTAATCCTTCGTGGGTAAACATTGTGAATTCCTTCTTCTGTTGTGCCATCTGCCATTAGCTGTGTCCAGAGTTCCCCTTACTGAAAAGGAATTATTAATTTTGATAAAACGTGATCCATCACCTTTTTACCTACCTTATGGTTTGTGTTTTTGAAGTTTCATGGAAGAAAACCTTCCTCACACTTAGGTCACAAAGATATTCTCTTACACTTTCTCCTATTTCTTTTTCTTTAACTACAAAAACCTTTCTACTATCTTTATATTTGCATCTTTAATCCATCTAAAATTTGCCATTTTATGAGGTGTTGGGTGAGAATCCTGTGATTTTTCTCCACATAGTGAGTTGGGCTTACCAACGCCATTTACTCCACCGTTCCAGGGTTGCCACTGATGTGGGGAACCACCTTTGATGCACATTGGATCCCTGTCTCTATATGAGTTTGTCCAGTGGCCACCTGTTACATCATTGTTTTTACTGCTATGGCTTTTGTAGTATCTGGAAGTACAAGTTTTCCTTCTCCATTTCCAATTCCTTTTTTAAAGTGAATGAACCTTTTTAAAATATAAACTTTAGGATAAATTCATAAATCTCCCCAAAAAATCCAAAAAGGAGTTTTACATGGGATTGCTTTGAACTTACAGATAAACTTAGGGAAAATCAACATCTTTGTAGAATTGAGATATCCCACACAAGAGCTATTGTGTTTAAAGCTTCACCAGTTATCCTGACACAAAACTGGGGCAACAAAGCCTTGCTGTAAATATCTGGAACTCTGAGAATGTCTTGTGTTGCTTTTGCTTTTGTGACTTGGTGATATCTTTGTTGCAAAACAAAACAAGATAAAACACAACAGAAATCCACTCAGATTGATTCACATTAAGAATGGAGGCATGTCACGAAAAGACAGGACATCTGGAGGGCATCTTCGGGATCTGTCAGGCTCAGCTGGACCTCCTGGGCACAGCCTGGCCAGTCAGAGTCTGAGGCTCCACGTCTGTGTCTCAGGGCATCCAGGCTGCCTATAGAGTCTCTTCACCTACATGCTCCATTCTCCTGCTTTTTTCAGCAGAATTTCAGCCTGCATGTAGCTCTGGTATCAATGACACAGGCCTCTACTGGATCTAAAATTTCTCAAGAAAATACATGGTGAACCCCTAGACCAGTCTGAATTCAAACCCACTGTCATGGTGGGAATGGGGTCATTCTCGCTGCATGCATCCCTCATGCATCTGGAGCCTTTGCCAAGGTTCCAGAGTTACTGACTGAGATTTCTGACCTTTTTTTCTCCTTCTCTGTTTGGTTTCAGAGTGGAGAGCAGCCCAAAAATATGCAGGTAACTGAAGCCAGGAAACTGATTTGTGTTTTGGATTGGCTGGATCTTGAACAGAAGGGAGGTGGGGAGATCTGAGATTAGAGGTCGGGGCTTTCTGGGAGCCAAGTATGGGGCCGGCACACACAGACACACACGCACACTTGCAAACACGCCACATGACACATATGCCTACATGTGTATGCACACACGGGTGGTTCCATGCACACGCACGTGCACACACACACACACGCACACACACGGGTGGTTCCATGCACACACACGCACACACACACGGGTGGTTCCATGCACACACACGCACACACACACAGGTGGTTCCATGCACACGCGCGCACACACACACACACGGGTGGTTCCATGCACACGCGTGCACACACACACACACACGGGTGGTTCCATGCACACGCACACGCGCACACACACACACACACGGGTGGTTCCATGCACACACACATGCGTGCGCACACACACACAGGTGGTTCCATGCACACACACACGCACACGCACACACACACGGGTGGTTCCATGCACACGCACGTGCACACACACACACACGTGAGCTCCCAAACACATCGCTCCTCGGGGTTACACTACGTTTGTTTCCATCTGGCTCGGGGCTATTTGCAGGCGAGAGTGCAGAGTTTATAAGGAACCTCCCGGATCCTCTGACAGAAGGGGTCCCCTAGGTTCCCATCTGTCAGATGGGATAGGGTGCTGAAATGTGGGGCACTGGATAGATGATCTCAAAGGTCCTTTTAAAATCCTTTTTAAAACTTTCTGAAGGACTGGATGTAAAAAAAAAAAATCCAAAAACTTCTGTAAAATGACGCTCAGTGCTCTCCTGATTATGTCAAGGTCACACGGGTGGTGCCACCAGCAGGAACTAGAACCCGCCCATAGGTCCTTCCCCTTGACCGGGACGTGGCTGCCTTCCCGCCAGCCTGCTTCCTTGCTCTCTCTGGTATGGAGTTCAAGCAAGGGCAGGATTCCTTGTCACTATCAAACACGCAGGAGTCACTTCAGTCCCGGGGAGGGGGTTTGCAGGGGCGAGGGTCGGAGTAAGGGGTTCATTTCCCTGATTGTTCCACCAAGAGAAACTAGAGGTTTGTCCGTCTCGGGGAAGAGACGGACCGGCCCAGACCGTCCTGGGCGCGCACTAACGCTGGGCTCTGCGCAGTGGACGTGACTCTGGATGCGGCCTCCGCGCACCCCAGCCTGGAAGTGTCCGAGGATGGCAAGAGCGTGTCTTCCCGCCGGGCGCCGCCAGGCCCCGCGCCCAGCGACCCGCAGCGGTTCTCGGAGCAGACGTGCGCGCTGAGCCTGGAGCGGTTCTCCGCGGGCCGCCACTACTGGGAGGTGCACGTGGGCCGCCGCAGCCGCTGGTTCCTGGGCGCCTGCCTGGCCGCGGTGCCGCGCGCGGGGCCCGTGCGCCTGAGCCCGGCGACCGGCTACTGGGTGCTGGGGCTGTGGAACGGCTGCGAGTACTTCGTCCTGGCCCCGCACCGCGTGGCGCTCCCCCTGCGCGTGCCTCCGCGGCGCCTGGGCGTCTTCCTGGACTGCGAGGCGGGACAGCTGTCCTTCTTCAACGTGTCCGACGGCTCCCACATCTTCACCTTCCACGACACCTTCTCGGGCGCGCTGTGTGCCTACTTCAGGCCCCGGGCCCACGACGGCGGCGAACGTCCGGATCCCCTGACCATCTGCCCGCTGCGGGTTCGAGGGACGCGCGTCCCCGAAGAGAACGACAGTGACACGTGGCTGCAGCCCTACGAGCCGACGGACCCCGCGCCGGACTGGTGGTGAGGCGCCCTCGTGGCCGCAGGACTGGCCCGGGAGGCTCCCCGGATCCCAGGCCCGCGCTTTGCTCTCCTGCTCCTGTGAAGTGAGCAGGTGCACCAGCCAAAATGTCAGCCAGGGGGACAAAGAGGGGGACCTTTGCCTACGTAGATGCGTATGTGTAATGCGATTTTCTTCAAGGAAAGGAGACACGTCCAAAACTCATATGCAGATTGTGGGGCTGAGCGAATGAGCACAAAGACATCCACGTCGCTGAGAGCCGGGGTTGCCTGCGGTGGGCGGTGGGAACGAAGCCAGCGTGGAAGAAAGAAGGGAGAAAGCTTTGGTGACTGCATTAGAGGGATCAGTTAATTTGTATCGTTTTATATTTTTTGTATACGTTTGCTAGCTCTAAAAAAGTCGAGACGCAATGACACTTCGTAAGCAACGAGTTCACCTAAGTAAGGCTCAGATCCTAGTTTTAAATAGCATTTCCCATTAAAATGAAGTTGAAGAAACAGCTGCTTCTGGGGCTGGGGCAAAAATTTCAAGGTGAGCCTGGAGCATTGTGTGTGGTAAAGTAAAATAAGCGCTCAAAACGTGACGGCAACATGGCAAAAGGGTAGAGGAGCCAGGCTGAAGGGACCTCACTGACCAATTGTGGGACAATTTGAACATCAGGATGAATAATGACAGGAGAGATGATAACACACTGAATAAAAACCTAATCCATGAGTTCATGCTGATACTCAAATTTCTTTTTAAAAAGAAGAAACAGGAAGGTTTCTTTTAGAGGCGAAGTCTAATTATTGGTGAGAGTCTTTTGGAGAACAGGGTATTTTCAGTCTCAAAGCAGTGACCTTATACACTACTTATAAATTTGAAAGGGGAAATTTACAAATGGAAATTTACTTTACAATGGAGACGTCTACCAGATCATCCAAGTGATTAAATTTAACACCATCAATGATGGCACCAAGGACATCATTAGTTTGACAATTGGGGAAAATGAAACATGAACAAGATATCACTGGAGAAGTGTTCTACACCCCCTACCCCAAGATAGTCTCTCTGTTGGCCAGGCCGGGGTGCAGCCTCAACCTCCTGGGCCCAAGTCATCCTCCCACCTCTGCATACAACACCATGCCCAGCTAATTTTGAATTTGTTATGGAGACAGGGTCTCACTTTGTTACCCAGGCTGGTCTCAAACTCCTCACTCAAGCAATCCTCCCACCTGGGCCTCCCCAAATGCTGGGTGTACAGGCATGGGCCACTGTGCCCAGCTTCATTTTCAGGGTGAGGCATTTGTACTGTGGCTATGTAGGAGAATATTCTTGTTCTTAGCAAACATACTGAAGTTTTTAGATATAAATTACCACAGTGTCTGCCACTGAATTTCCCGTGACTAAGTGGAAAAATATAAAACATATTAATATAAAGAAAGAGACAAGTCAAATGTAGCAAAATGACAACACTTGGTGAATCTAGGTGACTAGTCGACAGATATTCATTGTACTATCAATGCAGCTTTGCTGTGGGTTTGAAATTTTGCAAACTAAAAGAGTTGGGTGGTGGGGAGAAGGATACACCAAAAAGCTTAGTGATTACCTTTGGATGGGAAAATGGTTGGTAATTGTATTTTTTAAATGTCTTCTTTGTATTTTTTAACATTCAATAATGTATATGTATCAGTTCTGTAATAAAGGGGAAGAAGCTGTGTGGTTTTTTTTTTTAATATTCATCTTCAAAATCATTCATTTGAAAGGAACTATAATGAAACTGCTGGACGATCTCCTAGGGCATTGTTTCAGAGTACAATTCAGAGGAGTAATGCTCTCCTCCCCTTGCCCTTATTCCAGGCAGAGCTTTCCTTGCCCATCTTGCTTGAGAAGGAGAATGAGGAAGGGAGACTAGTCGCAGCCAAGCTTTCTAACTGGTCTTTCCTCCTTCTTCCCTCTTTCCCTCTCCTTTTCTTTTCCTCTTCATGGGGACTGAGATTTCCACCAGGGCCTTCAGCACTGGGATGGGAATGGATGGGGCAGGGACACCTCTGGGGACGAGCTTTCACCCCACAGGCCCAGGAGTTTGGTTACACATCAGAGGGGGGTGTGCAAATAAAAAAATTCACGAAGTGTGCTGAGAGTCAGGTTTCTGTATCAGTGAAGGGAAATACGGAAATACAGAAAGGGGAAAGCAGAGGGTGAGAGTAAGTCTAAGGTGGACTGGAATGAGAGGTATCAATGTGAACGCGTGGGCTTTCCTGTATGTAGAGAGATGGAATGCACGCACACACGTGGACAGATACATAGATGTATGTGTGCATGCAGCTCGTTCCCAGCTCTGTCTTGTTTGAAGGCTTAGCAACAACAACAGCCCAGTGCCAATGGGCACACCTAGACCCAGAACTTAGTTTTTAGTACTATTTTCAGCAAAAGGAATGAAGTCTGCTTGGAGAAATGGTTGAGTCCAAGGCTAGGGCAGGGAAAATACAAGAAGAGCCTACAATATCCTACAACAGAAAATAATAAAGTAGATTGGACAGAAGAGCCAAGTCAAATGGATTTCGACGTCAGTATAGATTTTGAACCCCTGAATAAAATAGGAATCCATAAGTATTTCCCCACTGATACACATACATACATACATACACAAACAAATTCATGGAGAGAAGAGAAAGCTCTGCCCTACAATAGGAGTCTCAAAATATTACTTCTTAACTCATAAGTACAAAACACGTACCAATTAACTTTACAGTGGAGAAGGCTGGCAGACGCCACCTTAGCCAAATGACAGAAGTTAACATCGCCAGATGGGAAAACAGTTTACATCACATTCTTCCTGATACAATGCAGTGGAGAATACAAACGGCATCACTTTTGAGGTATTCCTGCACCCAAAAACGCATAAATCAGGAGGAAATATTAGACAAACTGACGAGTACTCTTCAAAAATGTCAAGGTCCTGAAAGACAGGACAATACTAAGGAACTGCTTCACACTAAAGGAAACAGGAGAACTAAATGCAATCGGTGACCCGGGATGGGATCCTGGATCTATAAAAAACATCACTGGGCCAGACAAGTTGGCTCAGGCCTGTAATCCCAGCACTTTCAGAGGCTGAGGTGGAATGATTGCTTGATTCTAGAAAGAAAGAGAGGGAGATTATTGGGGGGGAAAAGGGCATTTTGAAAGAGGTATGTGTATTAAATAATATTGGATAAATGTTAATTTCCTGATTTTGATGTAGAAGAATGCTCTTATGAAAATGCACACTTACGTATTAAGGGGTAAAGGATTATGATGTTTGTACCTTATTTTCAAATGGCTCATTAAAACATATAGTAATATAAACAGAGAGAGAGAATGATAAAGAAATGCAGTGGTGTCTGATAAATGTTTAATAACTGGCTTTCTGAAAAAAAAAATATATTGAGCCGATTTCCCTGGTGCAAGCACTCCCACTATGATTGACTTCAAGCTGAAGATGTGACACCACTGAGGGCAGACTTGGGAAGTGCCTTACTCAGCTCTGGCTGCTGTAACAAAATGCCATACACTGAGTGGCTTGTAAACAACAGAAATGTATTTCTCACAGTTTTGGAGGCTGGAAGTCCAGGATCAGGGTGCCAGCACGGTCAGGGTTGGCGAGGGTTCTTTTCTTGGTTGCAAACTGCTGACTTTGTTTTGTATCCTCACAAGGCAGAGACCAAGAGAGTTCTCCAGGGTCTGTTTACATTTTTTATTTTAAATTGAGACAGGGTCTTGCTATGTTGCCCAGGCTGGTCTTGAACTCCTGGCCTCAAGTGATCCACCTACCTCAGCCTCCCAAAGTGCTGAGATTACAGGCATGAGCCACCTCACCCCACCCCCACCAGGGTCTGTTTCTTTTTTGGTTTTTTGTTTTGTTTTGTTTTTGAGACAGAGTCTCACTGTATCGCCAGGCTGGAGTGCAGTGGCGTGATCTCAGCTCACAGCAACTTCCACCTCCTGGGTTCGAGTGATTCTCCTGCCTCAGCCTCCAGAGTAGCTGGGACTACAGGCACCCACCACCACACCCAGCTAATTTTTGTATTTTTAGTAGAGACAGGGTTTCACCATGTTGGCCAGGGTGGTCTCGATCTCTTGACCTCATGATCTGCCCGCCTCGGCCTCCCAAAGGACTGGGATTACAGGCGTGAGCCACCCAGCCCCTGACAGATCTGTTTTGATAAGTGCATTAATCCCATCGTAAGGGCTCCACCCTCATGACCTAATCCCCTCCCACAAGTCCCACCTCTTACTCCATTGCACTGGGTGTTGGGATTTCAACATGTGTGTGGGGCGTGGTGAAGAGGGACACATTCAGACCACAGCAGGAAGAGACACCTATGACCAGCCCTCACGAGATGCCAGGTCCAGACACTGCTGTCTGTGAAATTCTAGAGGGAGATTGTAATTTGTTTCTCCATCAAGTCAGATAAGTGCATTTTAAGCTTATGAAAATATTCTCGGTCACCTGTTGGGAGAAAGCTATTCCCCTTATTAACACATGATATTCAGAAAATGCAAGTTTTATTTTCTACAGTCATTTGCATTAGTGTGTAAATATTTGGGGTTCCTACTCATGAATGTTTTTGTGATAATATTAACAAGGTTATTATTGGATAAATGTTAATTTCCTGATTTCGATGTAGAAGAATGCTCTTAAGAAAATGCACACTTACGTATTAAGGGGTAAAGGGTTATGATGTGATCATTAAAAATATGTTATAACATTAAAAATACGTTTCCTCTCCATCTGTAGTTATTATTCCTTTAGGACTGTATTTATGTGATAAATAAGAAAAGCAAACATATAGCTAAATAGAAAACAACATTAAACTGTGTTTAAATAAACAGTGGATCTGATCCACCCACTTTTAATGACGGGAAGGCTGCTTTCCTGTGCAGAGGGCTGTGGGCAGCCAGAGGCCCCAGCTGGAATGTCACGAAGTTCAAACCCCTCTCTCACAAGGGCTGGCAGCGGCACACAGCCACGTGGTTCAACCAGCCAACCAGAGATCCCATCACCCCGACCCCCGCGCCTGGGCCCACCCAGCCCACAGTAAGGTGCCTCATGCTAACACATCACACCAAAGTAGGCAGGGTCTGAAGCCTGGAGGAGCTAAGGGTAGCCGGCATTCACAAGAAGCTGGGCCAAACCGTTGGCATCTCTGTGGATCCAACACGGCAGAACAAGTCCACTGAGTCCCGCAGGCCAATGTACAGCAGCTAAAGGGGCACGGGACCAAACGCATCCTCTCCCCAGGAAGCCTTGGCCCCCAGAAAGGGAGACGGTTCAGCAGAAGAACTGAAATTGGCCACCAGGTTGACAGGACCAGTTATGCCCATCAGGAACGGCTACGGGAAGGAGAAAGCCTAAATCATCACGGAGGAGGAGAACCTCAAAGCCTTTGCTAGTCTCTGCACGGCCTGTGCCACGACCTGGCTCTTCAGCATATGGAGAGCTGAGACAAGCTGCAGAACAGGATGTTGAAAAGAAAAAACAAATACCTGCTGGGGACTTTTTAAAAAAAGCGGGGGGCGGGGGGGCATACCCAGCCTTAAACTGAGAGAGACCCGAGACATTCAGGTATACATTTTGTGAACCATGAAGGCCCCAGGGGAGGCCGCCCAGAAGGCTGGAGCATGCAGAGTAAAAACCCACGTTTCCCTCCTGCAAGTGGCCCCAGGCAAGTGCATACAAATAGCACATGGTGGATGTCCTTCTCCCTACCATTCACGTTTTCCATGCAGCTAACCCTCAAAGTAGGAAAAGGGTGAACGCAACACTTTTGTGTGTATCCCTGTCCAGTCTACGGAATACACCAGTGCTGACCCTGCCTGGGAGGCTCCCGCTGCTTGAGCGTGCCTGAGGATGGGAAGCTCATTGGTGGCAGTGTTATGGGGTCTCTGCGGTGCTGATTTTGCTGGCTGGTCCCGGGACTTTTATAGACCTTAGAGGGGAAGAGGCGCATGCCGACTGATTCCATGGGTGGCATGGGTGGGTCCAGAAAAGGTACCACGAGTCCCCACTCAGGTCCGCAGGACTGGCAGCCCAGCCATCAAGGCCCTCCCTGGCCTGAAAGTGGGACCTTTCCACAAAAAGGTATGTAACATTTTCAATTTTCTATGTCATCTGTAAATTGTTACAACAAATCCAGGTGGACTGCGGTATAGGGAAACTGCATAGTGTGAATTCTAAAGTTAAGGAAAAAACAACAAAATAAGGTAGCAAAAAAGAAAGATTTATACTGAAAAAATCAATAGAGGTGATAAAATAAAATACCAAACAATTTTGATTAGTCCAATAGGATGCAAATAGGAGGAACTGTGTTTTTTGAAAAGGGTACAGATATGTGGGAAACAAAAAGCAAATGTTAGATTTAAATCTTACCAGAGAGATAGCTATAACAAATAAAAATGAACTAAATACTTCAATTAAAAAGAAGAGATTGACAAACAACTCACTTTAAAAATAAAGAATTGATAAGACAGTAAAGTAATAGAAAAAGATACACCTTGCAAAAAGATATTTCGTGTGCATGGATACACAAAGATAGCAGGGTTAGCTAT
This sequence comes from Theropithecus gelada, assembly GCF_003255815.1. Taxonomy (NCBI): domain Eukaryota; kingdom Metazoa; phylum Chordata; class Mammalia; order Primates; family Cercopithecidae; genus Theropithecus; species Theropithecus gelada. Next base: position 177,257,061 of record NC_037673.1, read on the forward strand.
ATGTACATCAGACAAAATAGTCTTTAGGTCAAAAACTGTAAAAAGAGACGAAGAAAGTCATTATATAATAATATTTCAATACATTAAGAGGATATAACAATTGTAAATATATATGCACCCAAAATTAGAGCACTAAATATATAAAGCAAATTTAAAATAATTTAAAGGGAGAGATAAACTAAAAAGCATTGTAGGAGATGACTTTAATACTTTTTTTTTATTTTTTGTCTAGAAACAGGGTTTTGCTCTGCTGCCTGGGCTGGAGTGCAGTGACATAATCATAGTTCACTGCAACCTTGAACTCCTGAGCTCAAGCAATCCTCCTGCCTCCAGCCTCTGAAGTAGCTAGGACTACAGGCATGTGCCACCACCATGCCTGGCAATTTTTTTTTTTTTTTTTGTCTTGTAGAGATGGGGTCTAGATACATTGTGCAGGCTGGTCAACTTGAACTCCTGGCCTCAAGGGGTCCTCCCTCCTAGGCTTCCCAAAGTGTTGAGATTACAGGTGTGAGCCACCAGCATGAGCCTGGTCAATATTTCACTTTCAACAAGGAATAGAACATCCAGACAGAAAATCAAAAAGGAAACATTGGCCTTTAAACCAAACGGACCTAATGGACATATACAGAACATTTCATCCAATAGCAACAGAATACACTCTTTTCTGGAGCACATGGAACATTGTGCAGGAGTCTATGTTACAGCACAACGTAAGTTAAGAAGACTGAAGTTACATCAAGTGTCTGTTGTAATCGCAATGGTATGAAACTAGAAAATAATAACAGGAGAAATCTTGGAAAATGCACAAACATGTGGAAATTAAACGACCTGCACCTGAATAACAATGAGCCAAAGACGAAATCACAGAGGAAACAAAAAATATCTTGGGACAAATAAAAATGAAAATACAACACAATATGAAAATGGAAAAATCTCAAGAAGCAACCTAACTTTACAGCTCAAGCAACCAGGGAAAGAACAAATGAAACCCCAAGTTAGCAGAATAAAAGAAACAATAAAGATCAGTGCAGAAATAAGTGACATTGAGACTTGAAAAACAGCAGAAAAAAATCAATACAATTGAGAATTGGATTTTTTTAAAAGATAAGCAAAATTCACAAACCTTTCCCTAAGCAATAAAAAAGACAGAAGACTTGAATAAAATCAGAAATGAAACAGGAAACATTACAACTGAGACCACAGAAGAAACAAAGATCATAAAAAACTACCATGTACAGCAACCAATCAGATAGTCTAGAAGAAATGGGTAAATTCCTAGAAACATATACCAAGTATGAATCATTAAGAAATAGAAAATACAGACTGGGCGTGGTGGCTCACGCCTGTAATTCCAGCACTTTGGGAAGCCAAGGTGAGTGGATCCCTTGAGACCAGGAGTTCAAGACCAGCCTGACCAACATGGAGAAACCCCATCTCTACTAAAAATACAAAAAAATAGCAGGGTGTCAGGGCACATCCCTTAATCCCAGCTTCTTGGGAGGCCGAGGCATGAGAATTGCTTGAACCCAGAAGGCAGAGGTTGCAGAGCCAAGATTGTGCCACTGCACTCCAGCTTGGGCAACAGAGCAAGACTCTGTCTCAAAAAAGAAAAAAAGAAAAGAAAAACAAAGAAAATAAAAACAAGTATAAATGAGTAAGGAGATTGAATTAGTAATAAAAAAGTCTCCCACCAAAGACAAGCTCAAAAACTGATGGCTTCACTGATGAATTCTACAAAACACTTAAAGGAGAACGAATACCAGTATCTCTAAAGTTCTTCCAAAAAATTGAAGTGGAGCTAGGATTTCCAAACTGACTTGATGAGGCCAGCATTACTCTGATACCAAAGCCACACAAAGACACTGTTTAAAAAACTACAGGCCAATATCTCCAATGAACATAGATGCAACAATTCTCAATAAATACTAGCAAACCAAATCCAACAACACACCAAAAACATCATATGAACAAGTGGAAATTATCCCTGGGATAGGAAAATAATCCATATGATACCCCACATTAACAGAATGAAAGATAAAAACCACATGGTTATCTCCATTGATTCATAAAAATAATTTGACAAAATTTAACATTCATGTTTTTTTCAAAAAAGCTCTCAGCAAAACTGGTATAGACGAAAACTTCCTAAACATAGAAAGGCCATTCATGAAAAGCCTACAGCTAATATCATAATGGGAAAAACTGAAATCTTTTATTCTGAAATCCTGTGCAAGGGAAGGATGCCCCTCTCACCACTTCAACACAGAACTGAAAGTACTAGCAAGAGCAATCAGGAAAGAAAAAGAAATTAAAACATTTAAGTTAGAAGGGAAAAATCAAATTATCCCTATTTGCAGAGAGCATGATTCTCTATGTAGAAAACCTTAAAGACTCCAATAACAATTGTTAAAACCAATAAATTTAATAAAGTTGCAGGATAAAAAACCAACACACAAAAAGCGGCAGCATTTCCACACCTTAACAACAAACTCTCTGAAAAAGAAACCAAGGAAACAACCCCACTTGCAATATCATTTAAAAAATTAAATACTTAAAAATAAATGTAACCAAGAAAGTGAAATATCTGTGCACTGACAACTCTAAAACAATGAAATAAAGCGAAGACACAAATCAGTAAAAAGATATCCCACGGAGAGCATGACCTGTCAAGGATGAAGCAGAGTTTTATTGAGTATTACAGCAACTCAGAGGAGTGTAGCTCCTCCCTGCAGGCTGGCTGCCCATGGAGTGCTCAGCTCCAAGCAGACAGGAGGCCCTGGAGAGATTAACTCCTCTCCACAGGCAAGTAATTCGGTGTCTCCGCAGGTCTCCGAGGCTCTCAGCAGAGAAAGCAGCTCCTCCCGGCCTGCAGCTCCTCCCGGCCTGCAGGTCTCTCCAGCTCTCTCCAGCGGCCGTCTGTCCACTCACCTGCCTCCCTTCTTGGCTCTGGTCGTCCTCCGGCCTCCTCTGCCTGGTCCCGGGACTTTCATGACCTCAGAGCGGAGGAAGCACAGGCCGACTGGCCCACGCGTGACCACGGGCGGGACTGGAGGAGGCACCGCGAGTCCCCACTCAGGGCCGCAGGACTGGCCGCCCAGCCTTCAAGGCCCGGCCTGACCTGAAAGTGGGACCTTTACTGGGGGGACCTTCCCCCTCCCGCCGAGGACTCCGTCTGCCTCCTGTGGTCATTCAAGGCCCCCAGGGCTCGGCCCTAAACCCGCCCCGAGATCGGAGCAGAGAGAGGCCGGGTAACCGGAGCAGACGCCCCAGAGCCCGCGGGGACAGAGCGGGGAAGGGAGGGGTCCTTCGGGGCCCCCGAGGGCGCAGGCTGCGGAGATGCCCGGGTCCTGCAGGGAAGAGGGCAGCTGTGGCCCCCGGGAAGGCCGAGGCCGACCCTCCCTACGTCCGGCCGACCCGCTGGAGCCCAGGAGCGCTCGGAGCAGGTGCGGTTCGGGCTGCTCCAGCCCCGCCGTCCTGGGTGCGGCTCCTGCCGGCTCCGTAGAGCGCGAGGCCGGGTCTGCAGCGGCGGTTTGGGCGCGGGGGCTCCCGCCAGCTCCGTGGACTGTGCAGCCCCAGCCGTGCTGCGAGGTGGCAACAGCTGCTGCCATCAGCAGAGCGGGGGAAAGACCTCAGCCAAGCGGGCGGCAAGGGATCCCCAGCCCCACAGGGAATCTTAACGGGACAACGATTCCAGGAACTGGGCATTCCTGCACATTTTTGGTGGGCTTATAAATTGGTACAGCTACTTCGAGGTCAATTTTTGTAACATCTGCCAGTTTATAAATGTGAACATCCTTTGACCCAACAATTCCGCTCCCAGGAATCTGTTCTGCAGAAATGTTTGCGTTAGCACCTGAAGACGCAAGACACTCAGTTCGTCAGTACGTACGCAGAGGTCGAAAACCATCCACCTGCTACCAGGGGAACAGACATGGTTTATTCGTACTATGGGGTACTATGGCGCTGTACATTTTTATGGTACACAGAAATTTTTACAGGAAGCATGTATCGCTTTGCAATTAAAAAGGAGATGAGGCGGCCACACCCTCCGCAAGTCCTCCCTTTTCCTCAGTTCCTTCAGCTGTGCTTTGGCTGAACCCCTAGCCTCTGTTCCACGCCGTTTGTGCCAGGACACGCCCATGCACTCCCCACCCGGCAGACGGCCTGGGAAGGAGGCAGCCAGATGGCTTAACATGGCTTGCTTCCCGGGTGACCTGACCCATGGGAAACACAAGCTGGCACTGGGGAGGGTTGGGCAGGCTCTCTCCAAGGGCTTCATCTCCCAGTTTTCTCTTCCTCTGGGCAGGTCGTCCAGCCCATCAGAACAAGGTACCAAGCTCCTCTTCTTGCAGGCATCCCCCAAAGTTCCATGTGATTCTTTTAGGGGCAGCTTGGAGAGTGGCAAGTACTCCTAACTCCATCCCCATGGAGGGCAGGGAATCAGCTCTTCCCATGAGCACCTTGCCCAGGGCCATGGTGACTCCCTCTCCAGCCTACGTCCCACCCCCAGCCCCTCCCAAAGAAATGAGCTCCTCTTTGGACCACTTTTTTATTTCACACATTTCTTTTATTTTTATTTATATTTTATTTTATTTATATTTTTATTTTTATTTTATGATCAGTGCAAACAATTCCATAACATAAAAACTTATGAAGAATCAAAGCATGATTATTTAAATTCAAAATAGACCGTCAATGCAAAATAATACAAGTATAAAAGTGGGTTCATTTGCACACACAGCAGCATGCATTTCAACACATATGTCCAAGGATGGTGAATAGTTGTTTTTTTCTCCTGAAGACTGTGACAACATCAGATGCTACAATGAATCTGTGTTCACTTAAGCCAAAATTTGTTTCTAAAAATACATGTTCACATTTAAACTACTGTCAAGATATGCTTTCCAGAATTAAGCCTCTAGTTTCTAACATCTAAAAACTGATACAATGCTGGGTTTATTGGCTCATGCCATAATCCCAACACTTTGGGAGGCTGAGATGGGAGGATCACTGGAGGCCAGGAGTTCAAGACCAACCTAGGCAACAAAGCAAGACCCCATCTCTATAAAAATAATGTTTTTAAATAAATAAAAGCAGATATAAAAAGTGTTCCAAATGAAACTCTTCTCATTACTAAAGGTTAAAAAATAAGTATTTTCAAAAGTAATTTAAAATAATTGTTGCAAGTTTAATAATGCTGGTCTCTTCCACCCTAACTGCAGGATGGAAGCCTCTGGTTTGGAATCTGTATGCCAGGGCCGGGCCTCCCAACAACTCCACTTCCTTTCTGCTTCCTTCCCAGGATCTTTGTCTACCCTGGCTCCAGGCAGGGCAGTGTCTGGGAATTGTGCTGCTTCCAAAGCCCAGAATTCAGTCCATCAGGGGCCAAGGCTCAGGGGGTCCTCCGCACTGATGAGACTTAGGGGGCTCCTCCTCTAGCCAGCGGACCCCTGAGTACCGGCTGCCACAGTCCACATCGGGCCGAGGACCTCTCACCTCCTTTCCCAGTAACAATTCAAAGATTTTGTAGAAAAAGGTCCAAAACCATGTCATTGCTGGGACTCCACGCAGCGGCTGCTGTGGCTGCCTCCCTGAGATGTTCTCCAGTCCTCCTGTGGAGTGTGGCCTTGGAAAAGAGCTGGTCAGCAGGGGCCCTGGGGGAGGCCTGGAACTGGGAAACAGGGAAGCAGCAGGTGGGTTGGGCAGCACTGCCATTGGCTGGGTCTTTCTTGGGCCCGAGGCTGTTTTCGGAAGGGTGAGCCCTGCATAAGCTGGAGCCCAACTGTCATCTATTACTAACCTGAGCGCTCACTGGAGAGCCAGAGACTTAGTGCATCTGACCACAACTTTTTTTCTTTTTTTGAGACGGAGTCTCGCTCTGTCGCCCAGGCTGGAGTGCAGTGGCCGGATCTCAGCTCACTGCAAGCTCCGCCTCCCGTGTTCACGCCATTCTCCTGCCTCAGCCTCCGGAGTAGCTGGGACTACAGGCGCCCGCCACCACGCCCGGCTAATTTTTGTATTTTTAGTAGAGATGGGGTTTCACCGTGTTAGCCAGGATGGTCTCGATCTCCTGATCTCATGATCTGCCCACCTCAGCCTCCCAAAGTGCTGGGATTACAGGCCTGAGCCACTGCGCCCGGCCATCTGACCACAGCTTTTAACTGTCACCTTCTTGCTGAACAAGTTGCTCTCAGTGGGTCAGAGAAGCAGGATAATGGACAGAGATCGTGAAACTAAGCAAGGTCAGTGCAGAGAAAATGCTGAAGTGTAATTAGGTTTCTCTGTTGACCGTCATGGGGAGGGAACCTCTGGCACAGTAAAAAGGCATCCTAGACTTCTGATTTTTGCTCTGCCACATGAAGAGCTCAGCGGCATCATTCCCACACTTACGGGGAAACAACTGAACAAACTAAAACACAATAGCTCCTCGTAGATCACAGGGCAAACTGCTGCCCTGAAAACTGGAGAGAGAGAGGCTGATACAAAAAATCACAACTCACCACGAGCAGAAGCCCAAGAGGAGAAGCCTGCCTGGAGCCAGAACAAGTAGGAACAACTAGACTGAAATAAACAGCTGCTGGAGGCAGAGGCTGGACCAGTCAGAGTTAAAAACCCTAGCCTTGAGGGCTCCCACACTTTCTTGAGTTTTATCTCCAGGAGCCCCACCAGGTCCCCGCTGTGAAGATTGGAGGGAAATCTCACGCCTCCAGCAGGGGCAGAGGAAAAGCAACCATTTGCAAATGTAGCAGAGCATTCTTTTCTCCTCCAGTTTCCCTGCAACAAAGGCCAGCACACATGGGAGTCTAGATGAAAGCCTGACCTGACCCAGGGAGGGTCAATGACCCAACGCTAGCCTCTCTAGCCACCCTGTCACATCTAAGTGGGAGGGGAGGTGAGCAGCATGTGCCGAGGTCATACAGCAAATGCAGAGACCACAGAACCACTGAGACCTAATTACAAGACGAGGGAATATTCCCCTCCTCACCTCCATGGCAGCAGGACTCCTGTACAGCAACAGTGGATCACAGTGAGAGACCTGCAAGGCTCAGACTATTTCAGAAGGGCTTTCCAGAGGAAGCAAATGCAACACTAGAGGAAACTGAAGCCTCAGACATCTACAGCTACAGCAAATAGTAAACACAGCATAATTCTCCTAGCGAGATAAACACCAACCATCTCCCTAAAGACAATATATCTAAGTTCCTATTACCCAATACATCATGTCTGGTTTTCAACAAAACTTTACAATGCATGCTCGAGGGCAACAGAAAACAATTTAAAGAGGAAAAGAAAGCAGGAGAACCAGATTCAGATATGGCAATAATTTCGAAATTACCAGACTAGTCTCTTAAAATAAGTATGATCAATGTGCTAAGGATGCTAATGAAAAAAGCGAACAATGTAAAGAACAATGGATAATATAAGTAGAAAGACTGAAACTCTGAGAAAGAATAAAATAAAAAGAGGCTGGTTACAGTGGCGCACACCTGTAATCACAACACTTTGGGAAGCTTGAGCCCAGGAGTTCGAGATCAGCCTGGGCCACAAAGTGAGACCTCGTGGTTTCTATTAAAAAAGAAAAAAATGGCCAAGCATAGTGGCTCACGCCTGTAATCCCAGCACTTTGGGAGGCCGAGGCGGGTGGACCACCTGAGGTCACGAGTTCAAGACCAGCCTGGCCAACCTGGTGAAACCCCATCTCTACTAAAAATAAGAAAATTAGCTGGGCATGGTGGTGGGTTCCTGTAATCCCAGCTACTTGGGAGGATGAGGCAGGAGAATCACTTGAACCTGGAAGGCAGAGGTTGCAGTGAGCTGAGATCGCACCATTACACTCCAGCCTGGGCAACAGAGCAAGACTCCATCTCAAAAAAGGGGAAAAAATTAATTTACAAAAACTATTTTTTTTTAATTTTTAAAAAGAAACACTAGAAATGAAAACCCCATAACAGAAATGCAGAATGCCTCTAATGGACGTAGTTGTAGCCTGGGTATGGCTGAGGAAAGAATCTCTGAACTTAAGAACATCTCAGAAGAGAATTTGCTACAAAGATTATCTCAATAGAAACTTCCCAAACTGAAACACGAGAAAAGAGAAGAGAAAACGCCAGAACAGGGCCAGGTGTTGTTGCTCACGCCTGTAATCCCAACGTTTTGGGAGGTGGAGGCAGAAGGATTGCTTGAGTTTGAGACCAACCTGGGAAACATACTGAGACCATGTCTCCACAAAAAGTAAAAGTAAAAAAATAGCCAGTCATGATGGCACGTGCCTGTGGTCCCAGCTACTTGGGAGGCTGAGCTGGGAGAGTCAGTTGAGCCCAGGAGGTCCAGGCTGCAGTGAGCCATGTTTGTACCACTGCACTCCAATCTGGGCAATAGAGAAAGACCAAGAAAGAAAAAAAAGAAGAGAAAAGAAAAGAAAGGAAATATTTGAAGGAATAATGGCTACAAATTTCCCACAATTCGTGTCAGACACCAAACTACAGATCCAGGAAGATCAGGGAATACTAAGTAGAATAAAATACAAAAACGCTTTACCTAGATACATCATAATCAAATTGTAGAAAACCAAAGACAAAAAGGGAAACCGTGAAAGAAGCTTAAGAGGTGCAGGAAGGTTGTCGGGGTGGGGGGTGGGGGACACCCTACTGGTAGAGGAACAAGGATAAGTATTATAATTCTTGTCATAAACCATGCAAACAACAAGTGAGTAGTGAAATATTTAAAGTGTTAAAATTTTTTAAAAAGCCACCCTAGAAATCTATATTCAGTGAAATTATTCTTCAAAAGTGAAGGAGAAAGTAAGATTTATCCTTGGGATGCAACGTTAGTCTAACATGTGCAAATCAATCAGTGTGATACATCACATCAACAGAATAAAAGGGAAATAAACACCAAATCATCTCCATAGATGCAGAAAAAGATTTGACTCGATACAAGGCAAGGATCCACACTTGCCACTTCTAGTTAACATAGTACTGAAAGAACTAGCAAGAATAGACAAGCACAAGAAATAAAAGGCATCCAAATTGGAAAGGAATACTGATGCGATGGCTCACACCTGCAATCTCAGCACTTTGGGAGGCTGAGGTGGGCAGATCACTTGAGCCCAGGAGTTTGAGACCAGCCTAGGCAACATGGTGAAACCCTGTCTCTGCAAAAAAATTCAAAAACTAGCTGGGCATAGTGGCATATGCCTGTAGTTCCAGCTACTCAGGAGGCTGAAGTGGGAGGATCACTTGAGCCTGGGAGGCAGAGGTTGCAGTGAGCCAACCTTACGCTACTGTACTCCATCCTGGGCAACAGAGCAAGACCTTTTCTCAAAAAACAAACGAACAAAACAAACAAATAGGCAAGGAAGAATTAAGTTATCCCTGTATGTAGATGACATATTCTATATGTAGAAAACCCTAGGGACATCACTAAAAAATGGCTAGAACTAATAAATAAATTCAGTAGACTTGCAGGCTACCACATAAAAAAATCAACAGCATTTCTTTTTCTTTTTTTTTTTTTAAGATAGAGTCTCGCTCTGTTGCCCAGGCTGGAGTGCAGTGGTGTGATCTTGGCTCACTGCAACCTCCGCCTTCTGGGTTCAAGTGATTCTCCTGCGTCAGCCTCCCGAGTAGGTGGGATTACAGGTGTGCACCACCATGCCCGGTTAACTTTTGTATTTTCAGTAGAGACACGGTTTCACCATGTTGGTCAGGCTGATCTCGAACTCCCGACCTCATGATCCACCCGCCTTGGCCTCCCAAAGTGCTGGGATTACAGGCGTGAGCCACTGCACCCGGCAGAAATCAACAGCATTTCTATATATTGACAATAAACTGTCAAAAAAGGAAATCAAGCCATTTACAATAGCTATCCCCCAAAATACATAAAATAAATTTTCCCAAGGAAGTGAAAGATCTGTACATAAACTATATAACATTGATGAAATAAAGACTACAGAAATAAAAAGATATCCCAGGTTCATGAATTAGAAGAACATTGTGAAAATTATTATACTACCCAAAGTGATCTACAGATTCAATATAATTCCTATAAAAATTCCAATAACATTCTTCACAGAAATAGAAAAAAATCTTAAAATTCATATGGAACCACAAAAGACCCCAAATAACCAAAGGAATCTTAAGCAAAAAGAACAAAGCTAGAGGCATCACACTACCTGGCTTCAAAACATATTACAAAGCTGTAGTAATCAAAACAGAATAGTACTGACATAAAACCAGACATATTGAACTGAATAGTAAGCCTTGAAATAAATTTATATATTTACAATCAATTGATTCTCAACAAAGATGCCAAGAATTCACAATGGGGAAAGGACAATCTCTTCAATAAATGATGTTGAAACAACTGTATGTGCAAAAGAATGAGATTAGACTTTATCTCTCACCATATACAAAAATCAACTCAAAATGAATTAAAGATCTAAATGTAAGAACTGACACTGTAAAGCCCCTAGAAGAAAACAAAGGTGAAAAGCTCTTTGATATTGATTGGCCTTGGCAATGAATTTTTGGATTTCTCACCAAAAGCTCAGGCAACAAAAGCAAAAACAAAACAAGTAGGACCACATCAAAAAAAGAGATTCTGCATAGCAAAGGAAATAAGCAACAAAATGAAAAGGCAGCATATGGATTGGAAGAGAGTATTTGTAAACCATGTATTAGATAAGGGCTTAATATCCAAAATATACAAGGAACTCACACAACTTAATAGCAAAAAAATAAAAAATAAAAAACAGGCAAAGGACCTGAATAATTTTCCCAAAGACGACACACAAATGGCTAACAGGTATATGAAAAGGTGTTCAACATCACTAATCACCAGAGAAATGCAAATCAAACCACAATGAAGTATCACTTCGTACCTGTCAGAATGGCTGTTATCAAAAAGACAAGATGACCAGGCATGGTGGCTCACACTTGTAATCCCAACACTTTGGGATGCCAAGGCGGAAGGATTACTTGAGGGCAGGAGATCAGAACCAGTCTGAGTGACATAGTGGGACTCCCATCTCTACAAAAAATAAAAAATAATAATTAGCCAGATGTGGTGATACATACCTGTAGTCATAGCTACTCAGGAAGCTGAGGCCAGAGGATCACCTAAGCCCAGGAGTTCGAGGTTGGAGTGAACTATGATCACACCATTGCACTCTGGCCCTGGTGACAGAGTGAAACTCTCTCTAAAACTAAAGAAAGGAATAAATAAGTCAGAAGGTAAGTGTTGGTGAGGGTCTGGAGGAAAAGGAACCCCTATATGCTGTTGGTGGGAATGTAAATTGGTATAGCCATTATGGGAAATAGCATACAGGTTCTTCATAAAAATCAAATATAGAACCACCATATGACCCAGTGATCCCTCTGGTGCATGTATACCCAAAGGAAATGAAGCCAGTATCTTGTAGCCAGATCTGTGTTCCCATATTCACTGCAGCATTACTCACCACAGCCAAGATATAGAAACAACCTGAGGGCTCATCAGTGGGTGAGTGGATAAAGAAATTGTGAGAAATACATACATATGAATATTATTCAGCCTTAAAAGAGAAGGATATATGCCATTTGCCACAACATGGATGAACCTGAAGGATGTTATGCTACGTGAAATAAGTCACACACAGAAATAAAAATACTAAATGATCTTATGTATAGGTGGAATCTTAAAAGAAGTCAAATACATAGAAACGAAAAGCAGAACAGTGGTTACCAGGGGCTGAGAGGTGGGAGAAAATTGGGAGAGGTCAAAGGGTACAAACTTGCAGTTATATAAAACAAGTCTAAGTATCTAACAGACTGTATGAGGACTACATTTAATAACACTGTATGCTGAAAATTTGCTAAGAGTAGATTTTAGGCGCTCTTATCATACAAAATGTAACTATGTAAAGTGATGGTGTGTTCATTTGCTTGACTACAGTAAATCATTTCACTGTGTTTGTATATATGAAAACATTGTGTTGTATGCCTGAAATATATACAATAGAAAATAAATAGAAATTTTTATAAAATGAAGGAGAATTAAGGGCTTTCTTGGGCAAACAAAAACCACACAAAGAAAAACTGAGGGAATTTGTTGCCAGTAGACCCGTATTGTAAGAAGTGTTAAAGTTCTTCAGAGAGAAGGCAAATGTTATATTTCTGAAACTTGGAGCTACATAAAGAAGGGAAGTATGTTAGATAAAGAATAAATGAAGGTAAAATAAAACCTTAATTCTTCTTATTATTAATTGACCTAATAGATAGCTTCGAAATAATAATAGCAAAAATGTACTGGGTAAATACAGCCTATGGATAAGTTAAATGAATGACAGCAATGTGACTGCTTCTGTTACAAGGTACCCACGCTACCCATGAAGTGGATTTGAGAATGGATTTAAATTACTTATAAACTAGCCAGGTGCAGTGGCTCGTGCCTGGAATCTCAGCAATTTGGGAGGCCAAAGCAGGAAAACTGCATGAGCCCAGGAGTTTGAGACCATCCTGGGCATAATGAGACCCCATCTGTACAAACATTGTTTTAAAAAAAATTAGCTGGGCGTGGTGGTGCATACCTTAGTCTCAGCTACTTGAAGGGCTGAGGTGAAAGGGCTGCTTGAGTCCAGGAGTTCAAGGCTGCAGTGAGCTATTATTGCACCACTGCACTCAAGCCTAGGTGACAGAGCAAGACCTTATCTCAAAAATAAACAACAAAAATTACCTATAAATTAGTTGCAAAAGTATCCTGAAAACCCTAAGGAAGCCTTAATTTTTTAAAATAGATAGGGTCTTGCTGTATTGCCCAGGCTGGTCTTGAACTCCTGGGTTCAAGCCAGCTTCCTCCCTTAATTTTCCAAAGTGTTGGAATTCTAGGCATGAGCCACCAAACCCAGCCTAAATCATTTTTAAAAGAAGTTTAATTGCTATGCTAAGAGATGAGAGAAAATAAAATAATACAAAATGCTCAGTTAAAACCGGAAGACAGAAGGAAAGAAAGCTTTTTTAAAAAAAAGAAGTGAGGAACAAGTGAATGAATAAAATGTTACAAATGTGGTAGATATTAATCCAACTATATCAATAACCACTTTAAATATAAATGGTTTAAATACACCAGTTAAAAGGCAGAGACTCACAGAGTAGATAATGAGACTCAACTACATGTTGTCTACAAGAAATCCACTTTAAATATAAAGACACAGATAAAGAATAAAGGGATGGATGAAAATATATAATGCTAACACCAATCAGGAAAATCCTGGAATAGCCATATTAATTTCAAACAAGGCAGACTTTGGAACAAAAATTATCAGGGATAAATAGAAGCATGACGTTGCAAAGAGGTCAGTTTCCATGAAAACACAACAATTCTTAACATGTGTTCCCCTAACAAGAGATTGTCCAAATACATGAGGCAGAAGCTAATATCTCAAACAACGCAACCATAGTTGAAGTCAACCATCAAACAACTGAACTTGACAACTATAGAATATTCATCCACTGAGAGCAGAATACACATTCTTTTCAAGTTTACACAGAATATTCAGAAGATAAATCACATTCTGGGCCATAAAAGACACCTCAAAACATTTAAAAGAAAAATATCATACAAAGTATGCTCTTGCACCACAATGGATAAAAACTAGAAATCAGTAACAGATAGCTGAAAGTTTCTCAAATATTTGAAGATTAAAATAAGACACTTCTAAATAATACACAGGTCAAAGTCTCAGGATAAATTAAAAATGTTTTAACCTGAATGAAATACGAAAATAGAACTTACTAAAATTTATAGGACGTAGTGAAAGCAGTGCTACAAGGAAAATTTATAGCATTAAACACCTATATTAGAAAGGAACAAAGATCTAAAATCAATAATCTAAGCTTCCATCTTAGAAAACTAGAGAGAAAACTAGAGAGAAAAGCATACTGTAAGCCTGGAAAAGGCAGAAAAAAATAAATAATAAAAATTAGAGCAAAAATCAATGAAATTGAAAACAAAGACAAATAGCAAAAAAATCAATAAAATCAAAAGCTGGTTCTTTGAAAAGATCAATAAAATTGGTAACTTACAGCGAGGCTAACAAAAAAAAAAGAGAAAGGACATAAATTGCTAATATCAGAAATGAAAAATGGGACATTACTATTGATCTCAAGGACATTAAAAGTATAATAAAATATGTTCAACAACTATGCTCACAAATTTGGTAACTTAGATGAAATAGACTAATTCCTTAAAAGATATAATCTACTGAAATTCACACTAAGAAAAGAGACAATATGAAAAGACTCAAATATATTAAATCATATCAAGTCCGGGCACGATGGTTCACACCTATAATCTCAGCACTTTGGGAGGCTGAGGCAGTCAGAACACTGAGTTCAGGAGTTCAAGACCAGCCTGGCCAACATGGCAAAATCCTGTCTCTACTAAAACTACAAAAAATTAGCCAGACATAGTGACATATCCCTGTAGTCCCAGCTACTCAGCGGGCTGAGACAGGAGGATGTCTTGAGCCTGGGAGGCCGAAGCTGCAGTGAGTCCTGATCGTGCCACTGCATTCCAGCCTGGACGACCGAGTGAGACCCCGTCTGAAAACAAACAAACAAACAAAAAACGATGTAATTCATGCCCTCACCAGACTAAGCAAGAAAAATCATATGATCACATAAACAGATGCAGAAAAGCATTTGACAAAATTCAACACCTAATTATGATACAAACTCTCAGCAAACTAGGATAGAGAGAATTCTTCAATCTGATAAAGAACATCTACAGGCCGAGCATGCTGGCTCATGCCTACAATCCCAGCACTGTGGGAGGCCACAGCAGAAGGATTGCTTGAGGCCAGGAGTTTGAGATCAGCCTGGGCAACATAGAGAGATTCCATCTCTAAAAAGACACACACACACACACACACAAACATCTACAGAAAAAAACTAGCTAACATCATACTTAATGGTTAGGGAGAAACTAGGTGTTTTCTGCCTGGGATCAGCAGCAAGGATGTCCCATACTGTCATTCTTACTCAACACTGCACTCAAGTCTTAACTAATGCAAGAAGATTTTAAAAAGGAAATTAAAGCTATACAGATCGGAGTGAAAAAAAAGAAACTGTCTTTCTTCATAGATGACATGATTGTCTATGTAGAAAATATGAAAGTATTGACCAAAAACTCCTGAACGAATAGATGATTATAGCAAGATTTTTTCTTTTCTTTTTGTTGTTTCTTTTTTTTTTTTTTTTTTAATTTTTTATTTTTTTTTGAGATGGAGTCTCACTTCACTGCCCAGGCTGGAGTGCAGTGGCTCGATCTCGGCTCACCACAACCTCTGCCTCCTGCATTCAAGTGATTCTCCTGCCTCAGCCTCCAGAGTAGCTGGGATTACAGGCATGAGCCACCATGCCCAGCTAATTTTTGTAATTTTAGCAGGGACCAGGTTTCACCATGTTGGCAAGGCTGGTCATGAATTCCTGACTTCAAGTGAGCCACCTGCCTTGGCCTCCCAAAGTGCTGGGATTACAGGCATCAGCCACTGCACCAGCCAGATTATAGCAAGAGTACAATGTAGTGAATTATCGTAATTTTATGTTGCCTCAGCACCCATTTTTAAGGGAAATTTAACTTTCCTACGCCAGAAGGAGAGCTCAGTCACCCTTGACACAGTTTTCAGGTTCTACATCTCCTCCCAGTTCCTCAAGGTGGTCAGTCCAGATATCTGCTTTGCACAACTGCCTCCCGGTGCCCACCTCCACATGGGACAGCTACATACAGCCCACTCGACTAGCCCTGCATACTCCATGTAGTGGGATGGATGGCTGCACATGAGATTTCAAGTCATAGTGGGTACCTTCGGACTGCTTGTTTAACTATGCTCATCAGATGCCTTACTAGGTGGCTGACTCAGGTTTCTCCAGTAGCCTTTAGTGTCTCTGCTACTCAAATAGCATCCATGATAAGGCACAAGGTCTAATGCCCAGACATTACAGGGTCAATTTCAATGGTATTGACGCAGCAGACGTTGCTGCCTATGTATTAGAAGTAGAACACCACACCCAAATGGCCCAAAAGCCAGTGGCCAAGGATGAAAACCTTGGAGGAATCTCTTCTGCCTAGGTGACAGTCCCCACTTGTCCACCGCTTCCTTTAAATGGACCATTCAGGTATTTGCCCTTGAACTTAAAGTCACCCACACAGTATTCTCCAATATATACTGCTAATTTCTGCACTCTTTCTCCCTGCCTATACTCCCTGACCTAACCTCTGTGTGGGGCACCTTCAAGCATGTCATCTACTACCAGAACCTGTAAGTAATAAAATCTTTATTTCCATTTTGTGTCTCTCTTAATCATTAAAGGGTTGCTCTCCATCTTACTTAAAGATCATAAGTTTTAAATACAGGATGCAAAGTTAATAAACAAGTCAATTGCTTTTCTATATGCCAGCAATAAACAATTGGGATTTAAAAATTAAAAATACAATACCACTTAACATTAGCACTTAAAAAGTACTTAGTAATAAAAAAAAAATGGGTACAAGGTCCATATAAGAAAATCTAATGAAATCAGAAAAAGTTCTAAGTAAATGGAAAGATATTCCACGTTTATGGATAGGAAGGCTCAATCTTTTAAAGATGCCAAGTCTTCCTAACTTCATCTGTAGATTCAATGTAATCCAATCAAAATCCCAGCAGGTTACTTTGTAAATACTGACAAACTGATTCTAAACATTATATGAAAAGGCAAAAGACCGAAGATAGCCAACACAATATTGAAGAAGGTACAAGTTGGAAGACTAATACTACCTAAAGGCTTACTCTAAAGCTGCAATAATCAATAAAGTATAGTGTCGGCCAAAGAACAGATAACTAGATCTGTGAAGAAGAACAGAGAACAAACAGATCCACACAAATATAGTTACTGACATTCTGACAGGAATTAAAAGCAATTCAACAGATAATGTATGGTCTTTTCCAGAAATGATACTGGAATGTTTAGGCATGCACATGCCAAAAAAACAAAAAAAAAAAGGAAAAGAACTTGAATCTAGATACTGATCTTACACCTCTCACAAAAATTAACTCAAAATGGATTAGAGACCTAAATTTAACATGCAAAACTTTTAGAAGACAATCCTGGGGAAAATCTGGGGAAGTTTTTCAAAGCGTGATCCATGATCTCTGAAGAAAAACTGGTATGTTGGACTCCACTGAACGTAAAAATTTCTGCTCTGCAAAGACACTGTTAGGAAACTGGAATGACAGAGCACAGACGAGGAGAGAATATTTGCTGAATGCATATCTAATAAGGCACTTACTTGTCTTAACCAGCAATACCAGCACTCTGGGAGGCTGAGATGGAAGGTTCACTTGAGCCCACGAGTTCAAGATCAGCCTGAGCAACATAGGGAGAAATTTTTTCTTTTCAAATGTGCTGTGTGTGGTGACACTTGCCTATAGTCCTAGCTACTCAGGAGGCTGAGGCAGGAGGAACACTTGAGCCCAGGAGTTGGAAGCTGTGGCAAGCCATGATCATGCCACTGTACTTCAAGCTGGGTGAAAGAGCAAGATTCTGTCTCAAAAAATAAAACAAACAAATAAAAACTGAACAATAAGAAAACAAACAATTCAATTAAAAAATATGCAGGCTGGTGTGGTGGTTCACACCTGCAATCCCAGCACTTTGGGAGGCTGAGGCGGGAGGATTGCTTGAAGCCAGGAGTTTGAGACTGGCCTGCAAAATACAGCAAGATCCCAGGTCTACAAAAAATAAAAAATTAACTGGGCATGGTGGTACATGGCTGTGGTCCCAGATACTCAGGAGGCTGAGTAGGGAGGATCGCCTGAGCCCAGGAATTGGCTACAGTGAGCTATGATTACACCACTGCTCTCCAGTCTGGGCAAGAGAGCAAGACTCTCTCTCAAAGAATAAAAATAAATGATCAAAAGATCTGAAGAGACATCTCACCAAAGAAAATGTACAGATGGCAAATAAACATATGAAACGATGCTTGATATCATTCATTATTAGAGAATTGCAAATTAAAACAATGAGATTGTACTACATGTTAAACATGGTTAAAATCTAAAACAATGACAAACACCAAATGCTGACAAGGACATGGGGCAAGTGATAGTCACCTGAAAAGACAGTTTCACAGCTTCTTACACAGCCAAACATAACCTTACCATATGATCCAGCAGTTATGCCCCTAGGTATTTGCTCAAATGAGTTGAAACGTTTGCCCACATAAGCATCTGAACATGAATGCTTATTGTAGCTTTAATCATAATTGCCAAAAACTGGAGGTAACCAAGATGCCCTTCAAAAGGTGAATGAATCAACACGTTGGGCTCTATCCTCGTAACGGAATGTTATTCAGCAACAAAATTAATGATCCACAAAGCTAGGAAAAGACAGGGAGGAACCATAAATGCATGTTACTAAGGGAAAGAAGCCAGTCTAAAAACCACACACTGTATAGGTTCAATTACATGAAATACTGGAAAACACAAAATTATGGAAATAGTGGAAGATCCGTGGTTGCCTGGGTTCAGGGAAAATGGAGGGACAATAGGCACAGTGCACGAG
Source organism: Theropithecus gelada (assembly GCF_003255815.1). Taxonomy (NCBI): domain Eukaryota; kingdom Metazoa; phylum Chordata; class Mammalia; order Primates; family Cercopithecidae; genus Theropithecus; species Theropithecus gelada. Next base: position 177,275,645 of record NC_037673.1, read on the forward strand.
ACGTTCTGAGCATTGAAACTATTCTGCATGATACTATAACGGTGGATACATGGCATTTTGCACTTAGCAAAAGACTTTGTAAGAAAAAGAATAAACCCTAATGGAAACCACAGAGTTTAGTTAATACTACTTTAGTTCATACTATCAGTTGTCACGAAAGTGCCACACTAAATCAAGATGTTAATCATGGAAAACTGGGAGTTGGGGGAAAAAGCATAAATAGGAACTTTCTGTACTGTCAGCTCAATTTTCTGTAAACCCAAAAGTTATCTAGAAAATGAAGTCTATTAATAAGACAAATGATAGCCAACTTTGGGGAAAGCAGGTTTCCAAAACCTTAGAGGAAGGAGGGCTAGAATCCCATGGCCCCATACTGACAACCACTCATAAATAGTTCCAGAACTATGGGGAGAGGGGGTCACTACAGAATTCTGAGAGAAACATGGCAGTGATTCTGATTGCAAAGGGAGAGGAACTACAGGGAGCCATGTGGCTGCTCAGACAGCTCTGAAGAATCTGGCAGGGTAGACACAGTGCCGCCGGCCTCACCAGACCTCAGACACAGCAGAGGCCCTGGTGGACCACTTGGATCCTACCTTCAGAGAAGAGGCTTCACCTAGCAGCAGGTACTTAGCAAATCCATCTGTTTGAGAACTTGTGTTCCCAAAGCCTAGAAAGCATCAGGCCCTGTGCCTGCGGGCCAAGGATCCAGTGTGAACACAGACCAGACACCAACTGCTGAAACAGCAGAAGCCTGCGGGCTCGAAACTGGGGGGTGAAGGGTGCACAATGCGACAGGATCCCTACCTGAGCAGGGGACCGAGTGGGGACAGAGAGGGTCCCGGGAGGACGAGAGGCCTGAAGAACGAGGAGTTAGCTCAATGTGGAGAAAGCGCCAGGGACAGGGAAATGCAATCAGTGCCGGGGAGGAAGGAAATGCAGAAAGAAGCTGAAGTCACAGCAAGGCTGGACTAAGGAGGTCTGTGAACCACAAGAAGGAAGCCAGGCATTCCCTCAAGGGCAACAGGAGACCATGGAAGATTGGCCACACCCGCAATTCGAATCAGACTTTGACTTTTGAGCACTCTTTCAGAACACAGAAGTTAGAACATGAACTGGCTGGATGTAAAAAAGTGAGTGTGGGGAGGGGTTAGGTCATTTCTCAGGCATAGGCAGCAGGGGATAGTGGCTTGGAGAGGGCGGCAAGAGTAGCTAGGATGTCTAAGCGGCATTGCAAGCCTAACTTGCATACAAGTAGGCCCTGCTGCCCCCTCCCCAACCAGCTCCTCACCCTTGTGGGTAACGGTAACTCACGGCATTCTTCCCATTGCTCAGGACACACACGGCCTTGGCGTCATCCTTCATGCCTTTGTCACACCCCAATCTAGACTGTCGGCAAATTCTGCCAGCTCTACCTTCCAAGTAAGTTCAGGAGGTCACTTCTTATCACCTGGTCCAAGAGATCATCATTTGCACCTGGATTGCAGCACTAGCTCCCAGCTGGTCTCCCAGCCCACCCCAGGCTAAATCCACTTGGATGCACCATCCCTCAGAGCTTGTGAGATCCCTGACACCTTAAGCCTCTGTAGAATAAAGCGGAATGGTCATCACGTCATTCCAAAACCATTCAGGTTGCACGCTGGTCAGTGCTGCCCAGATTTACACTGGGGAGTTTGATAATTCTGTTTGAGGCACAGCAAAAGGCCTGTCCCTTGGCTCGAGTGGAACGTGTACTCAAATCCTACTCTGGGCACCGTTCTACTGCCTTCCTGCCATCCTGAGGATGTTCAGCTGGTTTTACAGCCACGTGGAATCCTACACTGAATCCCAGCACATTCTTCTCCAATTTAAACCACTTTCACCAGGAATTCTGTTTCTGCTTTCAAATGGGGCCCTGTCCCGCCCCAAGGGCTGTCACTGACATGTTTTGTTTGCAGGCTCAGCATCTCCCCCAGACTGTGAAGTGGGACGGATCGCCTCCAGCAGGGCCCTGAGCCACTGTGTGAGTTGACCAGTCACAAAAACACAGCTCCCTGTGCTCCCCCACCAGCCCACTCCTCCACCTCCCCCACACACAGGCAGGAAAGGCGAAGACTGACTCAGGGCCCACTGAGTGCCAGGCACTGGGCACCAAAATGAAGCTGCTGTCAAGGACCTCCAGCTACAGAGCGACAGCAAGAAATTCGGTAGGCAAGGCTCCAGGACAGGTGGCGGCTGGGCACAGCCAGGGCGAGCAGAGCTTGGCAAACACCGGCAGCAGGCGGCACTCAAGCCTGCTCTTCACACTGAGGGCACATCCATATCACGTGAGATCTTGTCATAAACACGGATCCTGGACTGCACCCCAGATACTCATTTAGGCGGTCTGGGGTGGAGTCCTGGAACCCGCAGGTGTAACAGGGTCTGGGCGAGTCTGACTCAGGTGGACTCTGTTAGAAGCTGCAGGGAGAAGGGTGAGGGGCTGAGAGTCATCACCACTGCACATTTCCTCACAGTTCTGGGGAGCTGGGGGCAGTGGGGGGACGTGCAGGAGTGTAGATAGGGAAGAAAGAACAAGGCCAAAGGGCAGCCCTGCCAGACAGAGGTCCAGATGTGGCACCACAGTCTCTGGCACTATGTGCGAGTGAGGATATTGTGTGCCTCCCAGTGAAGACTCAGTGAGTGGCACCTGATCCTCCCATCACTTTTCTGGAGCAGATTATTGCTTCTTTCAGCCCGCTCAGTTCTCCATTTGCACCTGTTTTCCAGCTGCAATGCAACACGAGGCTCCCTGACGTCCCAATCCAGTCTTCCCCTCCAAAATGGCCTTACTCAGCCCTGCCAGCTGCTGCTCTTTGAGCTACAAGGACTCCTGCCCGTGTCGGTCCTGGGGGATCAGTGCTAAGGGCTAGTATTTACTTATCTATTGTTAAACCTGCTGTATGGAGTTGCAGAACAAGAATCAGAAAATCTCGGGAGCTGCCAGGGCCAGACGATGGGCTTGAGGTCAGAGAATTGTTGGGTGTCAACTCCACGGAAAGGGCTCTCCCTTCTCCTTTTCTTCCGTCCCCTCCATTGGAGATTTTTCTGCCCCAAGAAAAAGAGCTGAGGAAGATGCCCACTGCCCCTCCTAGTCAGCAGCGGTAATAGGGCTCTGTGTCCAGTAAGTGGAAGGTGAGATACAGGCAAGGGAAACTAGGTCCCTGGGGCATGTGCCCAGAATGCAGGATGAGATCTGTGCTGTTGGAGAAAGGTGGGCGATTACAAGGAGGGCAGGAGCAGAGAGAGGAGGAGGGTGGGATGGATATCACCAAGTAGAAGCCTTGATGAGACGTGAGGGCTGAAGGCCAAGGACAAGAAACCGGCCACGGGGCCTGGGAAGAGGTCACAAGACAGAAGAACTTGGTTTTGTACTTTCCTTAGCTCTTACTTGACATAATGTGTGATGATTGGGCTTCTCTCTCCCTTTGTTTTATGCCTGGATATTTTGATAAACAGATATATTCAAGTACCAATCTTTGTGATTTCTTTGTTAATTTAGAAATGACCTTTTAGATCATTCATTTAGAATGATCTTTACCTATCAACTGAAGTTGAACATATGCCTCAGCTTACTTGCTTACTATAAATTCTTTATTCTTTATAAGAGGTCTGTTTCTGGCTGGGTGCATTAGCTCACACTTGAAATCTCAGCACTTTGGGAGGCCAAGACAGAAGGATTGCTGGAGGCAGGGTTCAAGACTAGCCTGGGCAACATAGGGAGACGGCCCCCACCCCATCCCTGTGTCTACAAAACATAAAAAAAAAAAAAAAAATAGCTGCACTTGGTAGCACACTAGAAATCCCCCAGAGTCCCAGCTACTGGGGAGGCCGAGGCAGGAGAATCACTTAAGGCCAGGAGTTTGAGACCAGCGTGGGCAATATAGTGAGACCTGGTCTCTAAAAAATAAAAATAAAGAGGTCTGCTTCTTCTCTAAGTAGTAAGCACATTATTTTAATATTAACCATGTTGAAAAATACTGGAAAAGGGAAAAGCACCCCTGACAATTCAAACGCGGCCTGGCTCGCTCAGCCAGGCTTTCAGCTAGGCTTTGGTGCGCTCCTGTGGAACATAAAACATTCCACGGGACGCCAACACCAGACAACACCACTCTGTAATTGTGATGAAATGAGGTAAAAAACAAGATAATCTGTCATCTTTTCTGAGCACCGACAGAAACAAGGTCACTGTGCAAGTCTCAAAAATATAAATACCACAAATCCCTCCCCTGGCTAATGTGAGTGGCTCTGGTCTGCCCCCTGCTGGACAGGATTTATCACCACACCATTGTAGAATCAGCCCTGCTTTTCAAGAGCAGGTAACCTCAGCAAAGCCCGGCATCCTTCAGCGCTCCCCAAGATCACTGACAAGAGTCCTAATCCCAAACTAAGTCTCCTCTAACGCTCTGACTGAGATGCCCCACAGTTCCCATGGGGCGAGTTCCTCCTCACCGCAACAAGGAATAGACCCAACTTGTATCATTTATTATTATATAATGAATGACAATGATATTCATTTTTATATATATGATATTATATAATAATGAATGATAATGATATCATTCATTCTTAGAGAATTGCAAATTAAAGCAATGAGATTTCACTCCATGTTAAAACTTGCAGAGTTACAGGTGTGTTGCAGGCAGCCTCTGGCAAGAATCCAACAATGCTTTATCCTTATTATTTTTGAGGCGGGGTCTCACTCTGTCACCCAGGTTGGAGTGCAGTGGTACGATCACAGCTCACTGCAGCCTCTGCCTTCTGGGCTCACATGAGCCTCCCACCTCAGCACCCCCAAGTAGCTGGGACTACAGGCATGTGCCACCACACCTGGCCAATTTTTGTAGTTTTTGTAAAGATGAGGTTTTGCCATATTGCCCGGGTTGGTCTTGAATTCCTGGGCTCAAACGACCCACCCACTTCAGCCTCCCAAAGTGTTGGAATAACAAGCATGAGCCACCGTGCCCACGCCATGCTTTCTTATTCTAGGATCCTGTGTGTTCTTGTTTCCATTTCTAGTTTTTCAAAATGTTTTTTGGTTATGTATTCCAGCATTGGCATCATACCTGACCTGACATCTATTTCCTCCTCCATATCAGGCACGGGGCTGGGGCTTGGGATACGAGTGTAAAAGGGAAGACAAGAATCCTTCCCTCATAACAAACTCCTCCAGGGTTGTGGCATGGAGAAGGAAACAGACAAGGGCATGTGAGGCCTACTTGTAAAAACTTGCCAAAAAATATGAAAAACCCTCTTGCGTACCTCTCCCCAGACATTTGTGCCAACAAAACCTGTTAAAGCTCTAGCATGAGGGAGGTAGGTCCACCCAATGCTCCCATCATCTCAGGGCCCTGCTCACCCCACCCCTGGCCCTCCTGAGCTCTGTCCCTTGGTGCTGAGGCCTTGCCCCAACTCAGGAGAGTGCGTGTGGTCAGACTTCCAGTTTCTGGCCCACCACAGAAGGAGCTTGGAAGTCATCACTTGGCCCTAACAACAAGTAAAACGCTGAACGCACTGAAAAAACCAACAACTCTTCTTAGATCCAGAGAAATGAGGTCACACAGCAAACCACTGCCTCGAAAGTATGAGACAGACAAGCAGACACAAAGAATCACCACTTACCAGAGCAGAAACTCATGGGCGCCAAAGCCACGGCCGGAAGACAGAACAGTAACTGAAGAATTGCTGGAGGCTCCCTGCAGACGAGTCTGTGAGTTGAAATCTCCAGGGGGCCTCAGTCATAGGGGGCCCTACACAGTGATGCATTTCAGCTCCAGTTCTACCGAGTTCTCAGTGAAGATCGCAGAATAATCCCCTCCTCATTACAGTAGCGGGAGGGGAAACGTAGCCATTTTGAAACACACCAGAACATTCTGCTTTTCACCCAGCCTGTCCTCAAGAGAAACTACTTACCAGAGCCTAACTGACCTGGGGGAAGAGAAATACCCAATTCCAGCCCCCTCTAGCCTTCCTGTCCCACCTAAGAGTGGGAAGAAACTGAAAACCAGTGGTAAAGTTCATAGCCCGAGGGCACAGGCTCACTAAAAGTCTGAGACCTGGGCTGGTCCCAGTGGCTCACAACTGTAATCGCAGCAGTTTGGGAGGCCAAGGCAGGTGGATCACCTGAGGTCAGGAGTTCGAGACCAGCCTGGCCAACATGGCAAAACCCTGTCTCCACTAAAAATACAAAAATTAGCCAGGCATGGTTGCACACGCCTGGAGTCCAGATACTCGGAAGGCTGAGGCAGGAGAATCACTTGAGCCCAGGAGGTGGAGGCTGCAGTGAGCTAAGATCGCACCACTGCACTCCAGAACAAGACTCCATCTCAAAAAAGAAAGAAAGAAAGAAAGAAAAAAAAGACTGAGACCCAACCACAAAGCTTTAGAACACTCCTCGTCCCCCACACTTTAATGCCACATCACTAAAAGCTTATTTACCAGAGTTCCTTTTACCCAGTAGTACATCATTTTGTTATTCAACAACAACGAAAATTACAAGGCACATTAAAAAGCAAAAAGCACAGTTTAGAGACAGAGCAAAGCATTAGAACCAAATTCAGATACGTCAGGGATGGTACAATTAACAGACCATGAATTTAAAACAACTGTGAATGATATGCCAAGGCTCTCATGGAAAATGTGGACAGCATGCAAGAACAGAAGGTGATGTACACAGACATGAAAATTCTACGACAAAATCAGAAAGAAATGCTAGAGTTCAAACACTAACTGAAATGAAGAATGCCTTTGGTCTCATTTGTAAACTGGACACAGCTGAGGAATCACTGAACTTGAGGACATGTCAATAGAAACTCCTAAAACCGGCCGGGTGCAGTGGCTCACGCCTGTCTGTATTCCCAGCACTTTGGGAGGCCGAGGTGGGTGGATCACAAGGTCAGGAGTTTGAGACCAGCCTGGGCAATATGGTGAAAACCATCTGTATCAAAAATAAAAATTAGCCAGGCATGGGGATGTATACCTGTAGTCCCAGCTACTCAGGAGGCTGAGGTGGGAGAATGGCTTGAGCTGGGAAGGGAAGGCAAAGGTTGCAGTGAGCTGAGATCACACCACTGTACTCCAGCCTGGGCAACAGAGCAAGATGCTGTCAAAAAAAAGAGAGGGAGAGAGAGAGAAAGAAAGAAAGAAAAAGAAAGAAAGGAGAGGAGGGAGGGAAGGGAGGGAGGGAGGGAGGAAGGAAGGAAGGAAGGAAGGAAAGAAGGAAGGAAGGAAGGAAGGAAGGAAGGAAGGAAGGAAGGAAGGAAGGAAGGAAGGAAGGAAGGAAAAGCAGAGAACCGGAATCTTACCATGCCCGCTGTCCTGATCAGAAATCTCATCAGCCAAGGTAGGGATGACATCAGACAAGGAATGTTCGGAGTTTCCCAGGATACCTGGTGCCTGGAAGCCACTCGATCTATAGTTTCCACTTAATCTCTTATTTTAAATAAACCCCTCAGCTCCCCGGACCACCGCCCTTGGCAAGGCTGCAGCCTCAGTGGCAGTTTTCTCTGGGCCTGCCCAATATTGTTGCTAAGAGCTGGGTTGATCTTGCAACACTGGCAAAGGTCTAGTTAAAAGGCCATACCCTTGCGCAAAAGGATATAAGTCACTTTTTCTTCAAAGTTTCAAGGTCAAAGGGGTCCCAGTGCTTCAAAATACACTCCAGGGGAGTGCATGTTATCTGTTACCCATTTAGAAAGAGAAGTGAGGGTACAAGTGTCCTTTTAGTGTTCTTCCTTTCGGTATGTGATCCAGGATGGAGATGAAAACAGTAGAGGGCATCCCCCAACTATTTTTTATCCGTGGTTCCTGGATTCCTGGCACACGTTTAAATGTGCCACCCATGACTGCAGGCATGACCCTCCAAGCCATGGCACCAGAGGAACTGAACTTTTGGACTTAGTCGTGCTGTCCCTAAGCAGTCAGTCCTCTGCCTTTTATTTCCCTTTGACCTCCTAGAGTTGTGTGGCCTGGGTGCCTTCCAAAAAATGGATTCCAAGAAAAACCACGTAATTGGGCACGGCCCGTTTAATGGAGGGGGCATGCTAGATTAAACTCTACATCCTGCTATTATGGCCCATACTAAAGCATCTACCTGTAGAAAAATGGTCCTGGTTAACTTCTGGACTTAAAATCCCCTTATCAATTAAGCCTTAAAGGAACGTAGGAACTGAATGGCTGTTTTCCTGCCAGTGGGACAATATCGAGACTGAAATTTGGCTGCGGAAGATGTCTTACTCCTAACTGCTAAAAGCAGAAACTTCCTGTTCCCAGAAAAGGCCCAGAGCCTGATTTCTACTACGTGGCTTGGAAATCCCATGTGCTTACCAGGGAAACTGTAGAGAGAGAGACCATTTATTGAGTTACTGCCTGCCACAATTCCCAATCCTTTCTAACAGACCTGTTTCCCTGAACTGTAAAGATCCCTGCACATTAGACACACACAGAGAGGGTAAGAGACTGTGGATAGAAAGAGAAAGAAAGTTTGGTGACAGGGTAGCTGGAAGAGAGCCTGGAGATGAAAGGACAGATTTACAGTTGAGGTCCGCTCCATATTCACCAGTCTGTTGAATGAAATTTCCTTTCCTGGCCCGTGCACCAAAATGATCTGGCACCAATGACTGGAGGAACCCCAGGCCTCTTGTCTCGAGTAGAATTGGATACAGTGACACGGAAACATGCGGAGTGGTTTTAAGGAGCGGAGAGTTTAATAGGCAAGAAAGAAGGAAGAAGGCAGAAGGAAGAAGCTCCCCCATACAGAGACAGAGGGAGGGGGTTCCCCATACAGAGACAGAAGGAAGAAGCTCCCCATACAGAGACAGAGGGAGGGGGCTCCAAAGCTGAAAGAGGAGACCCCGAATGGGGTAGAAGCCAGCCAGGTATGTGTAGAGACTGAGAAGGTGGCGTCTGATTTGCACAGGGCTCAAGGGCTTGGTTGGACCAGGTGTGACATTCAGGTAGCCCATGAAAACCTGGCCGTCCCACCCTAGCTTTTTAATATGCAAATGCAGGAGCCTTGCTGTTCTACCCCTGTGGGGATATGTGGGCGTGGCCATGTTGCCAGGCACTGTTGGGGCAAAGGCAAGAGGGACGCGGGAATCGCCATGTTTGGGTGGACCCAGTTTCTAATGGCATTTGCATATCAAAGTTGCCAGCCCAGCTCTAAAAGCCACAGCTTTTTAGCTAGGCAAGAAACGTTTCTGGAGCTGAGTTAAAAACACAAACTTTCCAAGGGGCTCTTTTCCTCACTCTCTGCCTAAAATAATTTCTTAATTAACTTCTCCCACATCATCACCTCCCATAACTTGTCTCCAAGACAGCCCCACACTCCTCTTCCCTTCTGTAGCTCAGGATGTGTACGCCTCAATCACCTGACCCGTCTTTGAGTCTCACGTTTCATGACTCTCCCGTGTGTATACAACTAAATATATTTTTCCTCCTGTTAATCTGTCGTATGTCAATTTGACTTGAAGCCCAGACAAAGAACCTAGGAAGGTGGAGGGAAGCCACTTTTTCCCGCCCTGTACCCCTCACCTCGCTCGTGGAAGCTCTCGCTCGTGGAGGCTGTGAGGGAACAGGACCCTGCTGAGTGTCACGTGAGAATCTGCCTGCACTTGGAGTTTTGTTAATGCTTGACTGACAGGAAGGGCAGCGCAGTCAGTTACTCTGTGGACCTCGTCCCCAGGTGATGGCCTGTACTTTGAGGCACTCAGTCATTGGTTATTCGCTGTTCATTCGACAAATACTTACTGAACGCTCTGGAAATAAATGAAGACCAACCAAATAAGAAAATCAAAGGCTATTTACCCAGAGTTCCCTATAGTAAAGGAGTCAGCCACCGCCACTTGTACTTCGTCAGAGAAGAGGAAAAGCTTTCAAGTGGAAAAGAAGCCTCAGGTGTGCTCTGGTGGGAGGCTGTGGCTGTGGGGGTGCTGGAGGTGGGCTAACTAGGAGCAGGTGTCCCATCATGTTATGGTAAGGGAGGAGACCAACCCTCATATCGTCTTATGCCCAATTTCTGCCTCCAAAGAAAGAAGAAGTAAAAACTAAAAGGCAGAAATGAAATCCACAGGCAGATAGCCCAGTGCCGCTAAAACTACCTTTAACCACTAAAGATCAACCCCTGACCTAATCAGTTATGTTTTCTATGGATTACAGACATTGTATAGAAATGCACTGTGAAAATCCCTATCCTGTTTTGTTCCGACCTAATTACCGGTGCGTGCAGCCCTCCGTCACGTACCCCCTGTGTTAGGCAGGAATCTAGACCTAACGTGGCGGCGTTACCTGGCATAGCTGGCCTTTTGTTAAAGACTCCCTTCACCCTTGTACACACCCGCAGACTTACATACGTCAGAGTTCTGGCTGGGCAACCACTCCCCCATGACCTGCAGCTCACCTGCATTCCACAAGTTCGTAAACAGCAGTTTCGGTTAACAGTTTCCAAAGACCCCTTCCACATGACCCTTACTCAACTCCTGCCCTAGTAGTTTCAAGACCCCCCAGGCCCCATTTGCACAACCAGCTTCCCTACCTCTCGGGCTATAAAAAAAGCCCCTACTCTCCTCCCTCAGTGCGACTTCCTCGGCCCGCACCTTTGGACCAAGGAACCTCACCCGCGAGTCCTAATAAAGGCTATTCTCACTGCCATTTGCCTTGTGTCTTCGTTCCTGGTTTGGCTCCAGCCTCAGTTTACCTTTACACCCTGCTTGCTCAATCAATCACGACCCCCTCACATGCATCCACTTAGAGTTGTGAGCCCTCAAAAGGGACAGGAATTGCCCACTCGGGGGGCTCGGCTCTTGAGACAGGAGTCTTGCCGATGCCCCCAGCTGAATAAACCCCTTCCTTCTTTAACTCGGTGTCCGAGGAGTTTTGTCTGTGGCTCGTCCTGCTACAATGGGATCTCTGGGGTGTCAATGAGCGATGGGAGCTTTCGCAGGAGTTGTCCTGCATCCAGGAAGAATGAGGTACACAGACAAGTGAAGAAGGAAGAACAGTTGTATGTGGTATTGAAACACCTCAAGAGGAGTGGGTAGCTCCTCACTGTAGGCAGGTCATCCAGCCTTGTGTTCAGCTCTTAGCAGAGAGGATGCCCTGGATAAGGTGGCTCGGAGGAGGCCCTGGACAAGGCGGCTCGGAGGAGGCCCTGGATAAGGTGGCTCGGAGGAGGCCCTGGACAAGGCGGCTCGGAGGAGGCCCTGAATAAGGTGGCTCGGAGGATGCCCCGGAGCAGGTGGCTCCTCTGCTCTCTACAGGCGTGGTGTCTCTGCATGTCTCCAAAGCTCTCAGCAGAGAGGGTGCTCCTCGCTGCAACCAGTCCTCATTGTCAGTCCCATCGTGGGTCTGTCTGCCCTCTTCCTCCTCTTCCTCCTCTTCCTCCTCTTCCTCCTCTACCTGGCTCTGGATGAGCCCAGGGTTTTTAGGGACCCCAAAGGGGAGGGAGTGTGTGCTGATTGGCCCATGGGCAGCCATGCTGGGCCCAGAAGAGGCACCAGGAGTCCCTACTCTAGTCTGCTGGAGTGGCAGCCCGGGCTCCCAGCCTTCGGGTGCTCCCTGGCCTGGAGGTGGGGCCTTACTGGGGACATGCCGCCTTCCACCCAGGATTCTGTCTGCCTCCTGCTGCCATGCATGGCCCCAGTGCTCGGCCCCAACCCGTGCTGAGATCAGAGCAGGCACCAGGAGTGGAGAGAGGCCAGGGCCAGGCAGACACTCCTGAGCCTGCATGGATGGGGGATCCTTCCTGGGGCCCCCGAGGTAGAGGCTGCAGAGACGCCCGGCTCCTGCACCTAGAAGGGCGGCTAGAGCCACACCCGACCCGGAAGGCAGATCCTGACTGCTCCCGGCCCTTCCCAAAGCGCTCGGGGAGGCTCGGATCCACAGCTGCAGTTTGGGCGTCTGTACCTGCACAGGAGGGTGGGGATCCTGCCTGCTCCATAGAGCATTTTGCAAATATATCCATGTGCAAAAATATCCATATTTGCATATACACAAAAATCCTCAATAAAATACTAGCACACCAGGCCAGGTGCAGTGGTTCACGCCTGTATTCTACGCACTTTGGGAGGCATAGGCAGGAGGATTGCTTGAGGCCAGCCTGGGCAACATAGTGAGATCCTGTCTCCACAAAAACATTTAAAAATATAAGCCATATACAGTAGCATACGCCTGTAGTCCCAGCTAGTTGGGAGGCTGAGATGGGAAGATTGCTTGAGCCCAGGAGGTCAAGGCTGCCAGGAGACACCTTTGTACCACTGCACTTCAGCCTGAACAACAGAGCAAGATGCTGTCTCAAAAGAAAAAAAAAACCTGGCAAACCAAATTCAGAAACATATCAAAGATTATACACCACAACCAAGTTAGATCTATCCCTGGAATGCAAGATTAGTTTAACATGTGCAAAATAATCCATGTGATACACCACAGTATAACCACATGATTAATTTAATTGATGCAGAAAAAGCACTGGACAAAATTCAACATCCATTAATGGGTTTTTTTTGTTTGTTTTGTTTTGTTTTGTTTTTTAGATGGAATTTTGCTCTTGTTGCCCAGGCTAGAGTGCAATGGCACCAACTTGGCTCACTGCAACCTCCACCTCCCAGGTTCAAGTGATTCTCCTGCCTCAGCCTCCCGAGTAGCTGGGATTACAGGCATGCACCACCACACCCAGCTAATTTTGTATTTTTGTAGAGACAGGGTTTCTCCATGTTGGTCAGGCTGGTCTCGAACTCCCAACCTCAGGTGATCCGCCCACCTCAGCCCCCCAAAGTGCTGGGATTACAGGCGTGAGCCACCGCGCCTGGCCTATTCGTGATTTTTTTTTAAAGGCTCTAAACAAAATAGGTACAGAAGGGAATTTCCTAAACATAAAAAAGTCATTCATGAAAAGCCCACAGCAAATATCGTAATCAGTGAAGGAAAACTGAAATCTTTTCCTCTAAGATCTGGTACAAGGCAAGGATGCCCATTATTGCCATTCTATTTAACACAGTACTGAAAGTATTAGCAAAAGCAATCAGAAAAGAAAAAGAAGTAAAAGTCATCCAAATTGGAAAAGAATAATTAAATTATTCCTATTTGCAGAGGACATAATCCTATATGTAGAAAACCTTAAACATGCTACTAAAAAACTGTTAGAACAAATAAACGAATTCAGTAGAGTTGCAAGATACAAAATCAACATACAAAAATTGGTAGCATTTCTTTACACTAACAACAATCTGAGAAAGAAATCAAGAAAAGAATCCCATTTGCAAAACCATCAAAAATAATAAAATACTTAGGAATACATTTAACCAAGGAAGCAAAAGAACTGTACACTGAAAATTCTCAAACACTGATGAAATAAATTGAAGAAGACACAAATAAATCGAAAGATATTCCACGCTCATGGATTGGAAGAATTAATATTGTAAAAAATGTTTTTTGTTTTGTTGTATACATTTTTTCTTTTTTTATCATCATCTACCCAACTAGATGAGGTAAAAATGTTTATACTACCAAAAGCAATCTACAGATTCAATGCAATTCCTATCAAAATTCCAATGGTGTTTTTCACAGAGGTAGAAAAAACAATCTAAAATTTGTATGGAACAACAAAAGAGCCTGAGTAGCCAAAACAGTCATGAGAAGGAAAAACCAAGTTGGAGGAATCACATTTCCTGATTTTCAATTACATCACAAAACAATAGTGATCAATACAGTATGGTACTGGCATTAAAAAAAAAAAAAAAAAAAGACACATAAACTAATGGAACAGGATAGAGATCCCAGAAATTAACTTAAGCATACATGGTCAACTAATTTTTGACCAGCCCACCAAGAAGACATGGAGAAAAAAGGATAGTCTCTTCAATAAATGATGCTGGGAAAACCTAGTATCCACATTCAAAACCATGAAATTGGACCCTTATCCTACACCATACACAAAGTCAACACAAGATGAATTAAACACCTAAACATAAGACTTGAAACCATCAAAATTCTGGAAGAAAATATAGGGGGAGAGCTCTTGGTTATTGCCCTTGGCAAGAACTTTTTGATATCTCACCAAAAGCATAGATGACAAAAACTAACATAAACAAGTTGGACTACACAAAATTACAAAGCTTCTGTACAGCAAAAGAAACCATCAACAACATGAAAAGGCAGTCAGCAGATGGAAATGAAATGCTTAAAAGTCATACATTACATAAGGGGTTGATATGCAAAATATATAAGAAGCTTAAACAACTCAATAGGAAGTAAACAAATAGCTTGATTAAAAATGGGCAGGGACCCATATCGACATTTCTCTAAAGAAGAAATAAAAATGGCTGAACAGTATATGAAAAGATGCTCAACATTACAAATCATCAGAGAAATGCAAATTAAAACCACAATGAGACATCACTTGGCCTTTTACGAAAAAGTCAAACAAGGGTTGGTAAGGGCATGGAGAAAAACGGACCTTTGTAGACTGTTGGTGGGGATGTAAATTGGTACAATCACTGTGAAGAACAGTTTAAAGGTTTTGTCTTTAAAAGATAAAAACAATAATAATAGGATGAGCATTAAAAATCATTTCTAACAAAGAAACATCAATATTGACATCTCATAGACATTTCTATGACTGTTACTGCTTTTATTATAACTGCTAAAATTAAAATGCCATTAGCCAATCAAAAAATTAATTAGACTTACACATTAAAATAAAAGAGAATGTCTCTATTACGCAAGGTAGTCTCCAAAATAAAAAGAAGGCATCAGTTCAGACTTCCTGGTAATTTATTTGTGAAAAGTTGACATTCCAAAAACACCTCCCCTGTCTTTAAAATCTTAAAAGATAAACAATGTAATTGTTATTAATAGACTATTCTTTTCCTACTGTGGGTCTCCAAAGTCCAAGCAGTGTTGATTTAGGCTGAGTCAAGGGGAAAAACATTGAATAGAATCTGAAATCCAAGTTTTGATTTTCAATGATCTGGTCTTTAGAATGCACAAATAAGCCTTCATCTTACCCCTCAAAGTGACCAAAAAACTCTTAAATCTCCATGAGATACCATGAAAAGACAGAGAAAGAAGAAGTGGGATATCATATTTAAAAACAGTGTGGTATGGGTTGTTTCCTTGTTCGCACATGATCAAGTTCCTCCTGTAAAATACAATGATGTCAGTAGAGGAGCTGTCACAAGGCCATCATGTCTCCAAAGGTACAGATGATAGGTCTGCAGGGCTTCATGGGAGGCTGAGGTCACCATGGATTGAGTTTTGGAAGAAATTTTGAATGGAAAAGATGACTTTAGTCATCTAAAAGACTTGAAGCTTAAAAAATAAAAAAGATGGATTTGACTGGGTGCAGTGGTTCACACCTGTAATCCCATCACTTTGGGAGGCTGAGGTGGACAGATCACCCAAGCCCAGGAGTTCAAGACCAGCCTGGGCAAAATCGTGAAACCCTGTCTCTACCAAAAATACAAAAATTAACCAGATGCGGTGGTGCATGCCTGTGATCTCAGCTACACGGAAGGATGAGGTGGGAGGACAGCTGGGGCCCAGGAGATCCAGGTGACAGTGAAGCGTGATTGTGCCACTGCACTCCCGCCTGGGTGGCAGAGCAAGAGCCTGTGGTGGGTCATGCCTGTAATCCCAGCACGTTGGGAGGAGAAGGCAGCCCAATTGCCTGAGCAGGTGGCAGAGTTCCAGGGAACTTTCAATGCATTTGTGTATCCCTGTGCCTGTTCCTCACACTACTCCCAGTGGCCCTAGTACTAGTCCTGTTCCTAAGCTCTGTTTCTTTGAGGTTGAAGTCTATGGGGTCCCCTGAGAGCTGAGGTCTGAAGTCAACTCCCCCTCCTCACCCCGTGTCTGTGTTAAGTACCTGTGTGGACATTGGGAGGAAGTTCTGCCAGCATGAGCTCCTTCCCTGAGCCTGTTTCTCCCTCCGAGAGGAGGCTGTGGTCTGTGTGAGCCACACTCTCTGAGCCTGAGGGGCCACTGGAGGCCGAGGGTGCGGTGAGCTCCACAGCCTGGCAGGGAGTTGGCCGGGGCTGAGGAAGGAGGTCGGGGCTGGGGCTCCTTCTAACCCCCTGACCCAGTGGGAGCAAACACAGGAGGATGAGTGCATGATTCTGACGCTAGGATCTCCTCCGCAGGCCTCCCTGCTGAGTTTGTTTCCCTGCAGGGGACCCACCCACAGGTGAGTGAGGGTCTTGTCCTGTTGCCTCCTCTCTCTTCCCTGCAGCTCCTGCTCCTGTTGCTGGTTCACGTCCCCATTTCTCTTGTTCATCAGCACTTGCTCTTCCTCCTACTGTCTGCCTCCATCAGGGTGTAATTGTCTGGGTTTTTGGAGGGGCATCCCCCTTCTGGTGTGGTGTCTCTCCTCACTCTTTCTTCTCATCCTCTTCCTTTGACCCACGTCTCTCTCTCTGTCCTTGGTGTTTTACTCCCCTTGTCCTGTCCCCCTCCCTCTGTCTGGGTTGGAGACTGGACTCTGGGTCCCTGGGGTGGAGAGTGGTCCACAATAGGAAGACAAGGACAGATGTGTGGGGAGAGCGAAGGTGAAGGGGTAGGAAGGAAGGGGCTGACGAGGGATGGGGTCCTCCCGTCCCGGGGAGAATATGGCAGAGACGTGGTGGCTTATTCTGTGTTGTGGTTTCTAGGAAGAAACGTGAAGTTATTAACTAAACACCCAATGGAAAGGTCTGAAGTTAGAGAGCACCAAGATGAGACAGTGAGATGCAGGAATAAATTCTGTTGTATTTCATAATACATTTTTTTTTCTGAGACAGCGTCTTGCCGTCTGTGTCCTGAGAGGTGCAAGTGGCTGGTGCCTCTGGACATGGTGGTAGGGCGGGGAGTCCGTTCTTCTCCTGGGGGATCTGGTGTATTTTGCTGGTTGGTGGAGCCTGTGGCTGATATGGCTGAGAGGGTGCTTGGTCGCTGTGGGAACAGATTTGCTCCTGTAGAAATCCCCTCCACATCACACAATGTCAGCTCTGTCACTCAGCTGGAGTGCAGTGGTGTGACCGTAGCTCACTGCAACCTCCGCCCCC
This sequence comes from Theropithecus gelada, assembly GCF_003255815.1. Taxonomy (NCBI): domain Eukaryota; kingdom Metazoa; phylum Chordata; class Mammalia; order Primates; family Cercopithecidae; genus Theropithecus; species Theropithecus gelada. Next base: position 177,292,696 of record NC_037673.1, read on the forward strand.
GAGTTCAAGCAATTCTTCTGCCTCAGTCTTCCAAGTAGCTGGAACTACAGGTGCACACCACCATGCCCAGCTAATGTATCATTTTATTTTTATTTTGGAGACAGTCTTCCTCTGTCACCCAGGCTGGAGTGCAGTGGTGTGAACACAGATCACTGCCAGCTTGAACTTTCAGGCTCAAACCATCCTTTCACCTCAGCCACCTGAGTAGCTGGGCCTACAGATGTGTGCACGAGGGCTAATTTTCTCTTTTTTACAGATGAGGTCTTGTTTATGCTGCCCAGGCTGGTCTCAAATTCCTACCTCGAGCTATCTTTCTGCCTCAGCCTTTCAAAGTTTTGGGGTTACACGTGTGAGCCAGGGTACCTGGCCAAAACAATTTTTATTCATTCAACAAATATTGACTAGCGCATAACAGATGTGGCAGGCACTGTTCTGGGAGCCAGGGATCCCCCCACGAGCACCCGTGGCACCGGGGAACATGGGTTCTAGTTGGGAAAGCAGAGAACAGACACCCGCATGAGCAACCTGGGGCCCGCCATGCCCATTGACCTGCTGTGGGAACCAAGGCGGGGAAGGGAGGCAGAGGAAGAAGGTTTCAACTCTGAACGGGTGCTGAGGGAAGGCCTTGCTGAGAAGGTGAGGAGGAGGAGGTGAGGGAGCAAGGCAGGGCCGGTCTGGGAAGAGCCTTCTGCATGGAGGTGAGAGAAAGTGTCCAGGCCCCGGGGCTGGCCTTGTCCTGCAGCGTGGGAGCAGCTCCAGGAGGCTGGGGAGACGGGCAGGGAGGGAATCCCGGGAGAGGGGAAGGAAAGGCGTGGGTGGTGGTGGAGGGCTGCTGAGGAGTCTTGCATTTCCTTCGGAAGTACTTTGGCTTTATTCTTGCAGAGATGGGTCCACCCCAGGGCTATGTGACAGATAGACCGGGACAGGCTGGGGCGTGCCAGGGTAGACTGGAAGGCAAATGCAGTCGGGATCATTGCCACCCTCCAGGGACGCTCTAGAGGTGGTGGGGCCAGGCGGGAGCTGGCAGGGGTGCGTGCGGGCCGGGGGGGAGGGGTGCGTGCAGGCCGGCGGGGAGGTGGCAGGGGTGTGTGCTGTTGGGGGGGGAGCTGGCAGGGGTGCGTGCTGGCCGGCGTGGGTATGTTTTGCAAGAGGAGCCAGCAGGGGTTTCCGATGTCTGGGACGTGTGTGTGGAGGGAAGGACGGGAGTCCTGGATGACGCGAGTGTTGTGACCTGTGAACCTGGACATTCTGCCACTCCCTGAGCTGAGAGGGGAGAACAGGCGCGTCTCCGGGGGAGAAGCCACTTCGGGTGGAACAAGCCCATGAGGCAGCCGAGGGGAGATGCTGAGTGCACAGCGGGTGTGAGGCTGAGAGCAGGGGAACCACGCAGGAGGGAGGGAGAAATGGCATCAGTCAGCCACGCAGTGCTGTAGTTTAAGAGATTTGGGGAGGGGGAGTGGGGAGTGCACGTCCTGGGAGGTGCCTGTGGCTGGTGCCTCTGGACGCGGTGGGAGGGCTGGGCATCCCTTCTTCTGCTGGGGGATCTGGGGGGACCTGGTTTGTTTCGCTGCTTGGTGGAACCTGTGGCTGATATGGCTGAGATGGTGCTTGGTCGCTGTGGGGACAGATCTGCTCCTGTAGAAATCCCCTCCACATCACTCCAGGGGTCATCCGAGGCAAGGACCCCTGGGCACGCCCTCCTGGGCACAAACCAGGACAAGCTCCCTTACCTAGGGACACAGATCAAGCAGCCAGCTGCAGGGTCCTGGGCCTGGGCGGGTCCATCCCAGTTTAGGAAATTCCCCGGGGTCTTGGCACAGAGAGCGTGGCGTCCCGTGGAGCAGCCGCATTTAGCCTTGCAGTGAGGTAAGGTGGACATGGATACACCAGCGTGCAGAGGCCTCACAGATAAACGGCCGCCCGTGTGTGGAGCAGGTCCTCGTCTTTGTAAGCAGCTGCAGATGTTTCCTCCATTTTCACTCACCGTCCCTGGTAGAAACGATTCAAATAGCAAACTCCTGTGACACTCAGACCATGGCCAGTGAAGTGGGAGCCTTTCTGCAGAAAATGGAGATTGAAGCCACAGGTCACTCCATCACGTCTTACTTTATTCAGTCACCACGTATGGGTTGAGGTCCTGCTATGAGCCAGGCACCATTCTGGGGGCTGCCAAGGTCACGGCGATCGGAAACGGTGCCTTCACTCTGGTGGATCTCACAGACGGGCACAGTCCAAATACGGGAGCGTGTGCGTGTCAGATGGCACCGGTGCCCTGGAGAAACGGCAGCAGGAAGGGGCTTGGGAGAGCGAGACGTTCAGCTTTTTCATCCGGCTTCCACAGAACAGCTCTCTACGAAGACCAGCATCTGAGGAAAGACAGGAAGCAGGGAGGGAGGGAGACCTGGGAAAGGGCATTCCACGGAGGAAAACGAGCAAAGCACGGAGGGCGTGGGCACCCAGGCCAGGAGACCCGCGGGAGCTCTGTGAGCAAGGGAGGGGCCACAGGGCACCTCAGAGGGACGTGCGGGGGGTGCGTGTTTTCATGTGTCTGTGTGTCTCGGTGTGTAACTGTGTCTATGTGTGCCTGTGTATATGTCTGTATTTGTGTATAACTGTGTGTGTGGGTCTCTGTGGTTCTGTATATGGATGTATGTGTGCCTATATGTTTCTGTGTGTGTCTGTGTGTATATTTCCATATCTGTATGTCTCTGGGTGTGCATCTGTGTGTGTGTCTTTGTTTCTCTATGTGGCTATGTGTGTGCTTCCATGTATCTATGTGTTTCTGCGTGTGTATTTTCATGTGTATGTATGTGTGTCTGTGTGTCTATGTGTGTCTGTGTGTATATTTCCCTGTGCCTGTGTGTCTGTATGTGTCTGTGTGTGTGTATTTGTGTCTGTCTGTATCTCTGTGTCTGTGTGTGTCTGTGTTTGTGTCTGTATGTCTGTGTGTCTCTGTGTCTATGTGTGTGTGAGTGTGTATGTGTGATGTAGGACTTTACTTTCTACTGTAAGAACTGGGCTTTATTTGGAGTAATTTGGGATGTCATCGACATACTTTCGCTAGGAAAGTTGCACAAATGCCTTTCAGTTTAGCAGACTCTGCAAATGCTGTGACAATAGACTCAAGGGTTGAAGGATAGAAGCTGGGAGACCAGGGAAGAGGTTACAATAACCCATCGGAGAGAGGAGGGTGGCTGGGACTGGGGTAGTTTTGGTGGGGGTGGGAAGAGCGAATTAGATTCTGAGAAACACTGAGGGTACGGCCAAGGGGCTTTCTGATGGTTTGGACCTAGGGAATTAAAGAAATAGAGAAATTTAAAATAGTCCCAGGATTTTTGACCTGAACAAAATAAAGACTAAAGAACATCTCATGTTGCCATGATCTTTCCTTTTTTTTTCGAGATGGAGTTCCACTCTTTTTGCCCAGGCTGGAGTGCAGTGGCGCGATCTCAGCTCACCGGAACCTCTGCCTCCCGGGTTCAAGTGATTCTCCTGCTCAGCCTCCCGAGTAGCTGGGACTACAGGCATGTGTCACCACCCCGGCTAATTTTGTATTTTTAGTAGAGAAGGGGTTTCTCCAGGTTGGTCAGGCTGGTCTTGAACTCCCAACCTCAGGTGATCCACCCACCTCAGCCTCCCAAAGTGCTGGGATTACAGGTGTGAGCCACTGCGCCTGGCTTGATCTTTCCTTTTTGTAACACATGTAAATGATCTCTTGGGCATGAAATAGTCCAAGGCCTGTTAGAGACAGTGGACCAAACCCAAGTGGCCCCAGCTATGTGGAAAGCCTGGGCTTTGCTGGCTGAAGGAGAATCATCCAACAGTCCTGGGGCACATGGAATGATCCCATTTCTACCCTCTGGGTTTGGACGTGCACGAATAACCATGTGCAGTCCAATTCCAGAGCTGGCAGAGGTCCTGTCACCTGTGTCACAGGAAGACGAGAGTGTCCTCCTGCGTGTCTCGGAGCATATGCTGTTGAACGGAAGAATTTGGAGCACGATAGAGACATGTCCCTCAGTCTCATAATTTCTCTGTGTTCTCAGGTGACTGTGAACGACTAAGCCATGGGAAGATGGGTGAACCAATCATACACAGATGGCTTCATCCTCGTGGGCATCTTCACCCACAGCCAGACTGACCTTGTCCTCTTCTCTGCAGTGATGGTGGTCTTCACAGTGGCCCTCTGTGGGAACGTCCTCCTCATCTTCCTCATCTACATGGACCCTCAACTTCACACCCCCATGTACTTCTTCCTCAGCCAGCTCTCCCTCATGGACCTCATGTTGGTCTGTAACATTGTGCCAAAGATGGCAGCCAACTTCCTGTCTGGCAGGAAGTCCATCTCCTTTGTGGGCTGTGGCATACAAATTGGCCTCTTTGTCTGTCTTGTGGGCTCTGAGGGGCTCTTGCTGGGACTCATGGCTTATGACCGCTATGTGGCCATTAGCCACCCACTTCACTATCCTATCCTCATGAATCAGAAGGTCTGTCTCCAGATTACTGGGAGCTCCTGGGCCTTTGGGATAATCGATGGAGTGATTCAGATGGTGGCAGCCATGAGCTTACCTTACTGTGGCTCAAGGAACGTGGATCACTTCTTCTGTGAGGTGAAAGCTTTATTGAAACTGGCCTGTGTAGACACTTCCCTTTTTGATACCCTCCTCTTTGCTTGCTGTGTCTTCATGCTTCTCCTCCCCTTCTCCATCATCGTGGCCTCCTATTCTTGCATTCTAGGGACTATGCTGCGAATGCACTCTGCTCAGACCTGGAAAAAGGCTCTGGCCACCTGCTCCTCCCACCTGACAGCTGTCACCGTCTTCTATGGGGCAGCCATGTTCATGTACCTGAGGCCTAGGCGGTACCGGCCCCCCAGCCATGACAAGGTGGCCTCTATCTTCTACACGGTCCTTACTCCCATGCTCAACCCCCTCATTTACAGCTTGAGGAACCAGGAGGTGATGGGGGCACTGAGGAAGGTGCTGAACCACTGCAGGATTGGCAGCCAGCACTGAACCCCAGAGTCTGGTGCCTGCTGTGCCACTTCTTGCCTGTGTCACATTGCTAAGTCACTCAACCTTTGTGAGTGTCTGCTTCCATTCACCTGTTGATGGTCACTGGGTGGTTTATAGGTTTTGGCCATTGTAAGAAAAGCCACTATGAACATTCCTGTACCAAAAAGAAAAAGAAAAAAGAAAAAAAGAAAAAAATCATGACACGTGCACTCTGAGGGATTTTGTAAAGATCACAATGTGTCAATCTAAAGCTCCATGAAGAAGCAGTGCCTTGCTATTATTGTCATTGTGGATTGTTTATAACATCCTTGGACTAAATTTACTCTATTTTTTATTTTCTTTATTTTATTTTTTGTGTGTTTCTGCTGTTTAATGCTATATTTCTTAATTCTTGGCAATAGCGGTCTTTTATCGGATGCGTGCTAAGTTCTAGGTTCCTGTTCCTTTTCTATTCTTTCTAAATTATTTAATTGATGACTCTGGCTAACAAATGTGGATACCTTAAGTGGAAACTTTCTAAATGGCAGAAACTCAGTCCATATAACTCTTCTTGGACAGTTCTTTGCCTTTTTCTGTGTTCAATTAGAGGCTTTATAAAACCTCCTTTAAGTAATAAAAATAAACCCCTGCAGTTTAGCAGTTATCCTCATGGGGGGAATATCTTGTTTTTTGTGTGTTATGAAAGGAAAATATCTTGGGCCCCCAAAATCACTAGGAAAAAGGGAGAACTCAGGCTGGGAACGGCTCAGGGCAAACCTGCTTCCCATTCTATTCAAAGTCACCCTCTGCTCCCTGAGACAGATGCGTCTTCTGATGGCCTCCTTTGGAGAGGCTCGTCAGAAACTCGGAGAATGCAAGCACTTGTCTCCCACCTACCTGTGACCTGGAAGCCCCTCCCTGCTTCGAGTTGTCCCCGCCTTTCTGGACGGAACCAGTGTATTTCTTACATGTATTGATTGATGTCTCATGTCTCCCCAAAATATATAAAACCAAGCTGTGCCCCGACCACCTTGGGCACGTGTCGTCAGGACCTCCTGAGGCTGTGTCATGGGCGCATCCACCACCTTGGCAAAATAAACTTTCTAGATAAACTGACACCTGTCTCAAATGTTGGGGTTCACAGTGTATTAACAGTACCAGACCCTGTGCCTTATAAATAGCAGTTGCTCAATAAAACATGATTGAATGAATGCAAGAAGAGAGCATCAAGTGAGGTAATATAAATGGAAGCATTTAAAAACTTGACACTGTTCACATGTCAAGTTTGCTGTGGCAGCTGTGATTCATTTTAGTACCTCAAGTTCTTTAACAGTTTAAAACTCTCTCTTGGAGGATGAAGACTGGAAGAGAAATAAGGAGAGAAACTGAGTCATTATTTTGAAACTTGTGTATCAGTCAGGGTCCATTTAGGAACAAAATCACATCAGTTATTTTAACAGAAAGTTTAATGTAAAGAATTGCTGGCCAGGTGCGGTGGCTTACGCCTGTAATCCCAGCACACTGGGAGGCTGAGGCAGGAGGATCACGGGGTCAGGAGATTGAGACCATCCTGGCTAACACAGTGAAACCCTGAGTCTGCTAAAAATACAAAAAAATTAGCCGGGCATGGTGGCAGCACCTGTAGTCCCAGCTACTCAGGAGGCTGAGACAGGAGAATGGCGTGAACCCGGGAGGCGGAGCTTGCAGTGAGACCAGATCGTGCCACTGCACTCCAGCCTGGGCAACAGAGCGAGACTCCATCTCAAAAAAAAAAAAAAAAAAAAAAAAGGAAGAAGAATTGCTGGCCAGGCATGGTGGCTCATGCCTGTAATGCCAGCCCTTTGAGAGGCTGAGGCAGGGGGATTACTTGAGGCCAGGAGTGCAAGACCAGCCTGGTCCTAGCTACTGTAGTCCGAGCTACTTGGGAGGCTAAGGAGGGAGGACGGCTTGAGCCCAGGAGTTCAAGGCTACAGTCAGGCAGGGCTGCACCACTGACTGCACTCCAGCCTGGGTGACAGCGAGACCCCATGTCTAAAAAAACACAAAAATTAAATAAAATTGCTAACCAGATATTGGAGAAGTGAATGGCCAAAACCAGAACACTGGGGATCCCTGGAGCTCAAACATCCGGGGGCTCACAGTGACCACGGCGTTCTGAGCTCAGCAGAGACCCTGGAGAGGCGTCTCCCGGGCCTTGGAGGGCTGCCTGGCCCTACCCTGTGGTACCTCCGGAGCAAGGAGCACGGGGGAGAAGCAGCGGCGTCCAAAGCTGGGCCCAGGCTCCCGAGGAGCAGCTGCCGTGTGGTTGCTCCCGACACTCCAGGTGTTCAGAGGAGGGCCTCAGGTCCCGGCTGCTGAAGTGTGGGGGCCGGTCGGCTGGTGCTTGTTTTCCTAAGGGCAGGATGAGACGAGTACCAGAAGTGTGAAAGCAAAATCTGCAAAGTGGAGCCAGCTTCCAGAATGAAGAAACATTGCTGGGACGATTTGGACAGGAGAACACAGGACGTCATGAGGACTGGTTTCTTTCCCCTCTTGCTGGCTGACAGCCTCCTTCTAGTGCCCCTCCTGGCAGAGCCTGACGGGGTCCTGACAGCAAAGCAGCCCCAGCGTCATAACTCAGAGGACAGGAGTGTGGGCTGCGGGCTGAGGCAATGGCTTAAAAACGGGTGCAGGACCCTCTCGTGGCCATTCAGTGTCCACACAGCATTTCACTCACATCTGAACTTCCATTAAACAGCAGGGACATTTTGCTTTTCCTAAGAACGTGTTGGTGTCCACACAACACTGGCCTTCAGCAGCCATGGCACTGCCTGTGGGCACTGTCATCCCTCATGTACAGTCACGATCTTGACTGAATGGCAGCCTCCACCACCGAGGTATGTAAAACGATAAGAGGACAGAGAGAGGACAAATTAGCTTCCGCACAGGGACACACACACCCCCCAACATGGCAATTGATCTTGAAGACATCACTGGAATTTAGAACCTTCTTCTTCATTTTTGATTCCCTGTGTCTTTTGCCCCCATCTTTCCAGGGTCTGGTTTCTGAACTGACACCTGAAAGAATTGGTGTCATAATGAGAACACCTGCTTCCGGGCAACGGAATAACACAGGACCTGTCAGCTCCACAGACACCAGCCCGTCACTGCCCTTCTCCTGCTAGAAAAGAAGTTCCTTGATCAGAGGCGATGCTATGCAGAGTCCTCGGGGTGTCTGAGGCGTTCTGTGCACAGACGGCGGCGCCGTCAGATGTGCGCGGGCGGGGAAGGCAAATTCAAATCTAGAAAAGGTGTCTATTGCAGTGAGGTCAAATTGCCACGCCGTTCATGACGAAAGGGATCCGATCTAAAAACCTGCTTCTAGGAGGCTGGTAGCAAAAGGAAAGGTGCCATGTTGGGGCCCAGAATGAGTTTCTGCTGATGGAGGATTGGCCACTCAGTGGTGGTGGTAACCAGGTCAGCTTGGTGAGGGTACAACCCTGTTGGTGCACCTACGCATAACCTCTATGCCTACAACCGTGACCACGTTGTCCACAGTCCATCGAGCAAGCATCCGAGCTGTTCCACAAAACGCGATGTTCTGTGGCATGTGAAGTTGGTTAAGATCTCTGTAGATTATATTATGCAGGAGGAGAAATGATGGAGTCCTGAGGCAAGATTGTTGAGATGCACTGTTGTGGTCCTGGAATGTACACAGCCGCTTTTTGTGGTCCTTGCAACTTGTTACAGAGAAAAAAATACTTTTTCATATCAATAAGTGCATATTAGGGCCAGGCGTGGTGGCTCACACCTGTAATCCCAGTACTTTGGAAAGGTCAAAGCAGGTGAATCACTTAAAGTCAGGAGTTCGAGACCAGCCTGGCCAATATGGTGCAACCCTATCTCTACTAAAAATACAAAAATTAGCCAGGCATAGTGGTGGCGGGTGCCTGTAATCCCAGCTACTCCGGAGGCTGAGGCAGGTGAATTGCTTGAACCCGGAAGGCGAAGGTTGCAGTGAGCAGAGAGTGCACCATTGCACTCCAGCCTGGGCAACAGAGAGAGACTCTATCTCAAAACAAACAAACAAACAAAAACCTGAATATTATGTATAAAAGGCTATGCCGATTTGTTCCAGTAAGGATGAGCACGTCTGTAACAGCCACTGTGGTTCGAGTCACCATCTGATTAACTGCACAATAATGCACAATAATTTTCCATCTGGGTCATGGGTGACAATTAATTTTAGAATTATCTTTAAATGAATATATACGTCAGTCTTCTCAACCTTCACCCAGATGCACCTGTGATCATCTACTAGAGCAACCATGCATAGGAGAAGAAAAAATATTCAAAGCTTTTAGGAATTAAAATTATTCTCTATTGACTTTTTCAAAAAAAGACCACCTGGAGAACCTGCTGATCAAACAAGGCAGTAAAGGTAAACACCACCATGACCACATTTTAGCAGTATTTCAGCAGTGGAAGATCAAGGGTAGATGTGTAGGAGTGTTAGAATCTGGATTTGAGAAGCTGGAAGTGGCTTGGTGGGCATGAGACGTGAGGAGTCTTAATGAGGAAACAATTGCCTGATAAGCAGTATTCTGGTTTTGTACCACCACACTCCAGCCTGGGTAACAAAGCGTGACCCTGTCTCAAAAACAGACAAACAAATTACAGGATTACAGGTGTGAGCCATCCTCACCAGCTGAAACTTAAAATATTTTAATTTTTACAGATTGGGTCTCTGTCTGTTGCCCAGGCTGGAATGCAGTGGTGCAGTCATAGCTCTCTGCAGCATCAGACTCCTGGGCTCCAGCGATCCTCTCACCTCCACCTTCCAAGCAGCTAGGATTACAGGCATGAGCCACCATGCCTAGCTTAAAGCAATTTTTCATATTCGCACAGGCAGGAAACATTGACCTACCTGATTGGAATGAAGATTTGTCACATGTATGACACAAAATCTCCCCATAAGTTGAATGAACAACTTGATGGGAGAAGATTTGGTAAGGAAGTTGGGGGGGGGGGGGGAAAAAGAAACTGGCCTGTGCGTATTTTAAACCATTATTATAGAAAATTTCAAGCACACACAAAAGGGAAGCAAGTATCACAAAGTCCCATGTCGCCTCACACGCAAAAGGTTCCCGGTTCAAAACCAGGCAGAAAAGTCTCCTTCCACTTTTTCCTTCATTACTTTGAGTTTGTGACATTAGGGACTAGAACATCCCACTGCTATCTCCACCTGGTTATAGAGGCGCAAGGAGAAAAAGGCATCTACGCCATCGCCTTCCCACATCAAGCATCAGCACCTTTGAAGAACTGAGCCCACCTCACTTGCGGTGGACACTGCACAGATGACCTGGGCCCAGAGCCCGTCCACTCCACAGCTGCAGGCTGCCAGATGGAACCCCGGACCTGCTCTGTGACTGCAGGTGAGCAGGGACCTTAGAGATCATCTCATTCACCCTCTCATTTTGTTGACGTGAAACAGGCTCAGAGATAGGAGTGGCTGGCCTGTGGTCACAGAGCAGGTCCCTAAACTGTGCCCAGGACCCAGTTGGCACAGCCTCCAGGCTCAGGCAACACTGGAACTGAATCCAGATGGATTTCCAAAGGACAGAGGCAGAGCTAACCTGGTTGCTTCTCCTGGGTTCATTGGAACAACCAGCTAAGCAGCCCCAGAAGATCACTTCCTTCCACCTTCTGCCTAAAATGGCACAGGATGGTCCCACTTGTGAAAGCCTCCAGAGCCTCCCTTTGCCTTCTGGACTCTGCCTCACTGCTCAGCTGGAGTCCTGAGGCCTGAAAGACCTTGCTAGTGCTGAACTGTGTCCCCCTGAAAATTCATATCTCAGAGCTCCAACCCCTAGGACCTCAAAATGTGACTGTATTTGGAGATAGGGTCTTTAAAGAGGTGATTACACCACATGAGGTCACTAGGGTGGGCCCAAATCCAATTTGACTGGTGTCCTTATGAGAGGAAATTTGGACAGAGCCACTCCACAAGAGGAACCAGGACTTCCAGGGGTTGTGAAACTCAAACCCTGAGAGCCAGCGGAGGAGCTGACCGGCCCCGGCGGCCCCTGCAGAGGGCCCGGACACTCAACACCACAACCTTCCTGCAGACCCACGTGCTCATCAACAGAAGCTTTTCTCCCCTTAGATTATAAAAGACAGCTGTAGAAGATAAAAGCCAGTGCCCATCTCCTCAAACACCAGGACTTTCCACATCACACAACACAGCAGCACACACTGACGCCTCCTGCAGACACACAGCTGGGGGAATGTGCCCGTGTTGACCATAAACTGGATCTTATGATGGGTCCTCATTTCGTTTCTGTAAAACACACGTTTTGTTTTTTTTAACCCATCTATTGGCAAGGTCTCCATTCCGGCAGCTTTGGGTTGAATGATTTCCATCACGCCCCTCCCAGCTTCAGTCTTGCGGTGGCTGCTCACCTCCTTCACTTATTTGGCATCTCCTTAAATTTACTCTTATCTTTATTCGTTATATAACTACTTTAGCTTAATTACAAGCAACACTAGCAAGAACTTCAAGTTTCAAGGTGCAAGTTACCTGTCATGTAAGGCTGCATTAAAGCATTACCCAAACATTAACTATGCTCTGGGTCACAGGGATCACTTTGCACAATGCAGCTGTCACCTGAGCTGCTCCCTGGGAAACACTAACTGCCTCATTGCTGTGTTTGCGGGTGTGTTTTTCTGTTTTAGCATTCTATAACCGCTTTATTGGGGCACAATTTAATACAAAACAATCTACTGATTGTAAGTCTACAGCTCAGTGATTTTTAGTCACTGTATACAGTTCTGCAACCAGCACAAAAATCCACTGTTAAAACAGTTCCTTTGCCAGAAAAATGTCCCGCATGCCCACCTGCAGCCAGCCCTGCTCTTGGCCTCCAGCCTAGACAAGCTGCCTTCTGTCTGTACTGATCTACCTTTTCTGTAAATTTCATATAAACTCCACTCATAGAAACGATGTGAGTGGAATTGCTATGTTGTAAGTTTCACTTTGCTACACCAAAAGGTTAAACATAGGGTGACTATACAACCCATGAACTCCACTCCTCGATATATACACAAGAGAACTGAAAACGTGTTTATGTGAAGAATTGTACTCAAAATGTTTATGGTATCGTCGTTCATGATAGCCAAAAAGTGGAAACAACATAAATGTCCATCAGTTGATGAATGGATAAACCAAATGTGTATTGAAGAGGCCTCGTTGTCTGGGGTAATACTTGAGGTCCGTTGTCTCATGGTCATGAAGATCAAGGATGTGAACACACACAGAGTGAGATGAAAAGCAGAAGTTTTGTTTTGTTTTGTTTCTGAGATGGAGTCTCACTCTGTCGCCCAGGCTGGAATGCAGTGGTATGATCTCAGCTCACTGCAACCTCTGCCTCCCGGGTTTGAGCAATTCTCCTGCCTCAGCCTCCCAAGTAACTGGGATTACAGGCATGTGCCACCACGCCCGGCGAGTTTTTGTATTTTTAATCGAGATGGGTTTCACCATGTTGGCCTGGCTGGTCCCGAACTCCTGGTCCTTCTGCCCGTCTCGGCCTCCCAAAGTGCTGGGATTACAAGTGTGAGCCACCGCACCCGGCCAAGAGCAGAAGTTTAATAGGAGAAAGAAAGATAACTCTCTGCTACAGAGAGGGGGCTCAGAAAAATGGGTTGTGGCTCCACAGTGAAATGCAGGGGAGTTACTGAGGAGCTGGTGAGCAGGTGGTGTCTGATCTACATCGGGCAAGAAAAACTGATTGGACCAGGCATGCCATTTGCATAGGCCACGAATCTCTGGTAGTCCCCACCCTAATCTTTTACTATGCAGATGGGTTCTCTGCCTGAGCTGCGCCATGTTGCCCATTTCTTTTTTTTTTTTTTCCTCTTTTTTTTTTTTTGCTAGTTTGTGTAATAATTTTACTGCATAAGAAATTACAGAGATTGTATAAATCATTAGGTCAACAGCGCACAGAGAAGAACAAAACAAAAACACGGTTTGGATCAAATAAAAAACAGCAGGAGGCTGGGCGCGGTGGCTCAAGCCTGTAATCCCAGCACTTTGGGAGACCGAGACGGGTGGATCACGAGGTCAGGAGATTGAGACCATCCTGGCTAACCCGGTGAAACCCCGTCTCTACTAAAAAAAAAAAAAAAATACAAAAATCTAGCCGGGCGAGGTGGCGGGCGCCTGTAGTCCCAGCTACTCGGGAGGCTGAGGCAGGAGAATGGCGTAAACCCGGGAGGTGGAGCTTGCAGTGAGCTGAGATCCGGCCACTGCACTCCAGCCCAGGCGACAGAGCGAGACTCCGTCTCAAAAAACAAAACAAAACAAAACAAAACAAAACAAAACAAAAACAGCAGGAACAACTCAATTCTTAAAAATACCACAAACTCCTCAAATGTGGCTCCATTTGAGAGAAAATTTTGCATTTTCTGGATAGAATAATGTCTATAGTTTCATTAAGCAAAATGGAAAATGGCTTTTCAGTTTAAAACACTAAAAAGCAACTTACACAAATGTGTGTTGCCCTCTTCACCTTGGATGTAACAAAAATAAAGATGTGAGGCTGCCTGCCCTTGCCTAAAGCATGGCTTGAACTTTCCATTGATAGTAATAGTTTATGTAAAATATTACATTACATAACCTCCTATGTATTGAAATTGCACAAGTCAGAGCATTCAAAAACGACTGCAAGAGTCAATTTCTTCCTATGGGGAAAAGCAAATAGATGTGCTACATGTTAAAACTTCCATTCCTCATTCGATTATTTGTCCCATTCCAAACATGAAAATACAAATAAATATTTCCTTACAAACGAGGTTCACAGTATATTGTTTTTTAAAAAAAGAGATAAAAAAACAAGAATCTTCATTTGTTTTGTCATTAAATAAAATGCTAACATATAGACACGTTCAATATTTATACAAAGTGTAGGAGTCAGTCTATCCTTTCTTGGTCATAACTGAAGTTTAGTAGTGCTAGTCCGTACCTGACAAGGCTCAGATCCCAAACGTACATTCAATTCTACTAAAAGTTGCTCAAGATAATTTTTTCTCTTTTTCTGTTTAATTAAAAAAAGACAATTTTGGAATTTTAGAATTACACTTGAGTTGTCTGAAAAAATACAATTTCAATGAAAAATCATATCAAGCATTCAAGGGTATATTGCTAGTGCTATAATCTTTTTGCATGTCTTTGTTTTCATAGAAAAAATCAATAAAATAACATGTCTGAGACTTTTAAATGGTTAAATGTAACCACATACTATTAACAATATGCCTCATGCACACACACACTCAAACTCAAAACATGAAGGAAAAAGGATCAGACGTCTTTCTCCTGCCTTTGTTCTAGCTTTCTTCTTAGCAGACCGTAGTTCTCCTTAGTTCCTAATGTCCTGGGGTCAAGCTGCAATGAGATTTCACAGTGTTTCTTGGCCAAGTCTAGGTGTCCCCAGTGTGATAAGGCACAGCCACGTTACCACGGTAACCTGCAGAATCTGGATTTGCTTTCATTGCCTCGAGGAACAAAGCTGCAGATTCCTTGTATTTCTGGGATTTCCCCAGCACCTTTGCCAACGAGAACATGACAGAGGGATCGTTAGCTGTTCATTCCAGTGCCTGTCTTTCAACTGCTTCAGCTTGAGCTAAATTACCTGTATTTTCGAGCAGTGTCATCACGTGTTGCAGGCCAGGCTGTGCTCTGGTGTCAGCTCCTCTCTCCACGCATTCAAGGCATCCACGTGGCGACTGAGATCAGCGTACAGAGCCCGAGGCTGTGGTGACAATCTGGGTGTTTCCTTCTGTGTTTAATCGCCCTCCAGTAACTTCGCTCTGCCGCTTCCAACCGTTTCAGGCTGTTCTGCAGGATGCCTGGATCCGTCCACGCAGCGGCAAAGTCTGGCTGTGATTGAACAGCCAAAGACGGCAGCTCCTCAGCTTCCTGTAGCTCGTGCCTTTCTTTTAAGCTATTTCCAAGATTATTCATGGCATGAACCTACTTGGGAATTCATCTTACCGCTTCCCGGTGGCACCTGCTGGCGGCTGCCTGGCTGCCTTTCTCAGCCGGGTTGTTGCCAGTGTTGTGGGGAACTGAGGACGCAGACCGGGCCTCTGCACAGCCGCACCCCCTCCGCCCCTGGCCCCTGCACCCCACCACGTCGCCCAGGTTCCCAGCACGTCGCCCAGGTTCCCAGCACCTCGCTCAGGTTCCCAGCACCTCGCTCAGGTTCCCAGCACCTCGCTCAGATTCCCAGCACGTCGCTCAGATCCCCAGCACGTCGCCCAGGTTCCCAGCACCTCGCTCAGATTCCCAACACCTCGCTCAGATCCCCAGCACCTCGCTCAGATCCCCAGCACCTCGCTCAGGTTCCCAGCACCTCGCTCAGATCCCCAGCACCTCGCTCAGGTTCCCAGCACCTCGCCCAGATCCCCAGCACGTCGCTCAGATTCCCAACACCTCGCTCAGATCCCCAGCACCTCGCTCAGATTCCCAACACCTCGCTCAGATTCCCAACACCTCGCTCAGATCCCCAGCACCTCGCTCAGATCCCCAGCACCTCGCTCAGATTCCCAGCACCTCGCTCAGATTCCCAACACCTCGCTCAGATCCCCAGCACCTCGCTCAGGTTCCCAGCACCTCGCTCAGGTTCCCAGCACCTCGCCCAGGTTCCCAGCACCGCAGCACTGAGTCTCTTTCCCGCGGTGCATTTGCTCAGGGCTCCGAATCCCAACGTCAGCAGCACGCGGCGCCCGGCGCTGGGGAGGGACAGGACTCGCTCTGCGACCAAACCACGAAGCCCACTCGGAAGAGCAGGTTCCTTGCGGAGAGAAACGGGATGACGAGAAACCCCAGGCCCAGAGTGAGGATCCTTCTCTTGTGGCCGCGTTCAGAGCCCAGGGCGAGGCGTGTTAGGCCGACGAGCAGGTGCAATTACCCTCCGGTGGCTGAGGACTTGGTGAGGGGGAGGCAGCCCACGGACCCATCAAAACACAGTCGCCAGGGACACAGCCTGCCGGGCGTTCAGTGAACGGCAGTAATTGTAGTTTACGGCCCTCCCCGCAGTCTGTCAGCAAAGGAGGCCGCGTTGTCCACCTCGGGGAAGGCCGGCGGCTGTGCCTATGATCCTCCCGGGCACGTAGAGCATCCCAGCCCCTCCGCAGGTGAGCAAGGGTCATTCTAAAGAGGAGGCCCCGTTCCTGAGCTCCGAGTTCTCTAATGACTTGTCTTATGTAGTCCCTTCTGGACAATTTCCAGAACACTGAATTCGCCCACCACCAAGATGTCAAATCCCGCGTTCGAACCCAGTACGGTGATCCCTCGCGCTTTGCACAGCAGGGCCACTGCTCCCAGAAAGACAGCAGCACCCGGAAGGTGGAAGAGCGTGCTCCCTCCCTGTGACTTTCTCTAAACGCTTTACAGTAGCCAAGGAAAGATAACAAGAACAGTATGTTGCCCATTTCTTTATTACTGTACGTGTGGTAACGAAAAAAGGGAAGATGGAGCCTCCGTGTGGGACACGTCTGGGCCTTTTCTATTGGCAGGGCTGCCAGCGTTCCCCGGCGCAGGCTTCCGGCTGCCTCAGCGCAAGCTTCCGGCTGCCAGCGTTCCCCGGCGCAGGCTTCCGGCTGCCTCAGCGCAAGCTTCCGGCTGCCAACGTTCCCCGGCGCAGGCTTCCGGCTGCCAGCGTTCCCCGGCGCAAGCTTCCGGCTGGCTTCTCTCTGTTTCAAGCTCGGTTTTGGTTTTTCAGGCTGCTCTTTGTCGGACAAGAAATGATTTTGGAGGCTGCTTTTTGTGGGAAGGGAAATTCTGCCGAGAACTCTTTTGCCCTTACTATCTGCCTAAATAATTTCTTTCTACGTTTTATATCAGTATATTCACACAATGCAACTTTTTTTTTGAGAGAAGGCCCCACTCTGTTGCCCAGGCTGGAATTCAGGGGTGGACTCACAGTTCACTGCAACCTTAAACTCGTGGGCTCAATGTTCTTCCCACCTCAGCCTCCCGAGTAGCTGGGACCACAGGTGGGAGCCACCACACATGGCTGTTTTTTAAATTTGTTCATAGATGCAGTGTCCTCCACCCCGCCCCACCCGGCAGGCTTAGTGACAGGAGCCTCTCCAGTTCCCACCCATGAAGGGGTCCAAAATCAAGGAAACAATCCCGTCTAATCGGCAGGTCTGAGTTTTTTCCCCAATTCCAAATTAGATCAGCCCCTTTGTGGGTGAGGCTACTGGTGAGGCTACTGGTTTGCAAGGCCGGCCCAGCCTA
This sequence comes from Theropithecus gelada, assembly GCF_003255815.1. Lineage (NCBI taxonomy): Eukaryota > Metazoa > Chordata > Mammalia > Primates > Cercopithecidae > Theropithecus > Theropithecus gelada. The sequence goes on from NC_037673.1 coordinate 177,309,970, forward strand.
GGACATCAAGGCGGGGTGTCAGAATGGCAGCAGCTCCGGGCAAGAAAGCTGCAAAGTCCTGCTGTTCTAACTAGAGTTCTGGCAGCTTTTTATTATGAGTATATGAGCGTATATTATGAATATATACTCACATTATTATGAGTATATATTATGAGCTATCATCCATTTGATGATTTGCTTTTGGTCAATTTTGAGAGCTCTGAAATGACTGCTCTTGACAATTGTGTCCTATTTTATACTTTTGGGTGTGGGAACAGATTTGCCAGCTTCTGCCCTCTGCCAGGCCTAGAGGCCCACACTTCACTATTTTTGAGTGTATAAAGTGGATGGACCATGTGCTGTGTAACCACACTCCTAGTGATCACATCTGATTGTTTCCTTCTAGGTTTTCTACAGTACAGTGATGTAAGGAACAACCACACATTTCTTGGAGTATATATATAGATGTTTCTGCCATGAAAGCATGATCTTTGAAACATGAACAACACATATACAAACCATGTATCTTATCAATATGTCATGTACATGTACAGCAAACACATCAAAAGCATATAGCTGATTGATGAGGGAATTGTCAGGATGGTGAGTCTGAGTCACAGGGAGTTGGAGAAGTGGGGTTACACACTCAGGGAGGAAGAAGGATGGATATAACTGCTAAGTTTGATACAAAACAGGTTAATAAATCCCAAGGCAATAAACCTGTAGCTTCTGGGCTATCTTTTATACACAACGAGACTCATTTGGATCTCCACCACACAAGGCTACACCTTATCATCCAATGTCTCAGTGAATTTTAATAAGTAGTAAACAGCAAGTCACAGAAAGCTACCTTCCCCTGTGGCTGAGGTTCTGCACGCAGCAGCAGCAGCATCTCCTGGGAACTTGTTAGAAATGAAAATTCCTGGACCCCAGCCCAGACCCAGCAAACAGACTCTGAGGATGGAGCCCAGAGATAGGTGTTTTTTATTTATGTTTTATTTTTTTGAGACAGGTTCTTCTCTGTCGCTCAGGCTGGAGTGCAGTGTCACGATCATAGCTCACTCCAGCTGTGGCAAGGGTTTTTTTTGTTTTACTTTTTGTAGAGTACTAGGGTTTTCCCTTGTTTCCCGTGAGCTCCTGGCCTCAAGGGATCCACTGGCCTGGACCTCCCAAATTTCTGGGATTACAGGCATGAGCCATCGCACCTGGCCTGGGATTTTAAGTATCTTAACACAGTCTCAGCCCGGTGTGTGAGTCGTGCCTGTAATCCCAGCACTTTGGGAGGCTGAGGCAAGTGGATCACTTGAGCCCAGGAGTTCAAGACCCACCTGGGCAACATGGGGAGACACCCATCTCTACAAAAAATACAAAAATTATCCAAGTGTGGTGGCAAGCACCTGTGGTCTCAGCTACTGGGGAGGCTGAGGCAGCAGCACTGTTCTATCGCATAGCAGTCCAAACGGGAAACTTCCCCAATGTCCATCTGTGGGGAATGGATACATAAGGTGTGATGCTGAAAATAGTAAACGTCCACCTAAGCCTTGAGCTCCTGGGAAACGGCGACTGTTAAGAAATCCTCCACCCTCTAAAGCAGTTTGGAAATTTTTCAAGGAACTTGAAAATTCCTTTGACCCAGTAATCTCATTACTGGGTTTACATCCAAAAGAAATAATTGTTTCACCAAAAAGACACATGGCACTTGTGTTTTCATCGCAGTGCTATTCACGATAGCAAAGCCATGGTGCTCATCCATGGTAGGTTGCATAAAGAAAGTGTGGCACATATACACCATGGAGTACGACACAACATAGAAAAGAACGAAATCACGTCCTTTGCAGCAACATGGGTGCAGCTGGAGGCCATCATTCTAAGTGAGTTAATGAAGGAACAGAAAATCAAATACTGCATGTTCTCACTTGTAGGTGGGAGCTAAACACTGGGTAGTCATGGACATAAAGATGGCAACAAGGGCTGCTGGGGACTACTAGGTAGGAGGGAGGAAGGGAGAGGGGAGGGTTGTGTAACTAAATAGAGTGCTATGCTCAGTACCCGGGTGAGGGAGTACCAAGCCTCAGCACCACACGGTATACCCAGGTGACAAACCTGCACATATACCCCTTGAATCCGAAATAAAAGTTGAAATTATTAAAAATAGAAGAAACGCCCTATCCTCCTGTAGGCCTTTGCCCTGCCACATGGATAAGGCTCATGGTGAACCCCTGTTGACCAACGACGAGGCCAGATCCAGACCCTCCAAATTCCTGATCCTCAACTCATGAGTGACTAGCTGAACTGTTTGTCTATACTGAACAATCTGGATAACCTGTTGAACCTGTTGTTCAATACTGAACAACCTGTTGACTTGTCCGTACTTTAGTCGGGCTTCCTGGTTCCCCGCAGGCTGTGACCTTGGCCCACCTTGAGCAGCACAGAAATCCCCCTAACAGCCCCTCCTCAGAATCTCAGTTTCAGGAGAGAACACTCCCCCATCCACTATCCCATCTGTCACTGCTCATCCCACCCCACCTGCCCTGGTCTTTCTAGCCGTGCTGACTCCTCCCTGCAAACGTGAAGGCCTCTCTGTAGCCTGGGATAGAGGTTCTTGCTGTCAGAGGAGTGGGCCTCCTACTGCAACAGCCCCTCCCTACCGCAGTGGGCTGTCCTGAGGCTGGAGTGCAGTGGTGCGATCTCCGCTCACTACAGCCTTGACCTCCTGGGCTCAAGCAATTCTCCTGCCTCAGCCTCCCCAGTAGCTGAGACCACAGGTGCTTGCCACCACACCTGGCTAATTTTTGTATTTTTTTGTAGAGACAGGGGTCTCCCCATGTTGCCCAGGTGGGTCTTGAACTCCCGGGCTCAAGTGATCCACTTGCCTCAGTCTCCCAAAGTGCTGGGGTTACAGGCATGACTCACGCACCTGGCTGAGAGTGTGTTAAGACACTTAAAATCTCAGGCCAGGCGTGGTAGCTCATGCCTGTAATCCCAGCAATTTGGAAGGTCCAGGCCAGAGGATCCCTTGAGGCCAGGGGTTCAAGACCCACCCGGGAAACAAGGGGGAAGGTCCTTGTGCGGGTCTTTGGTGACCATAGCAGGGTGGGTTCTGTGGTGCCCCGTGCAGATCCCTCCACCCAGACCAGACGCACCCCTCGATTGACAGGGAGCACAGCCTGCACTGAGCCCCTCTGTAGGCACTGCCCTGAGGAAGGGAAATGCCTCACCCAGGGCCACGCCTCCTCCCTGGAAGCAGCCAGAACCCAAAGACTGATTGGAACGGGGCACAGAGGCCAGGCCCTCCCACCTCAGCCTCACATTCCTGCAGGCTCCTCCCAGAGCCCCTGGGGTGGGCTGAGGCCTCAGTGGTAACCTTCTGGCTGCTCAGCTCCTCCCTCTGCCCAGTCACGCCTCCCTCCCTCCCTTGAGGATGTGATCCCAAGAGCACTCCCCCAAAAACTTCCTGCATAAAGCTCTGCTTCAAGGCCGGGCACAATGGCTCACGCCTGTAATCCCACAACTTTGACGGGCCAAGGCAGGTGGATCGCTTGAGCCCAGGAGTTCAAGACCAGCCTGCGCAACATGACAAAACCCCTTATTTACAAAACAACAACAACAGGAAAAAAAAACACACACACAGAAAAAAAAATTAGCATGGCATGGTGGTGTGCACCTATAGCCTCAGCTACTGGGAAGGCTGAGGTGGGAGGATCGCTTGAGTCTAGGAGAAGGCTGCAGTGAGCCGTGATGGAGCCACTGCATTCCAATGTGGACAACAGAGCAACACGCTTCCAAAAAACACAAACAAAACGAAAACCAAGTCTCCGCTTCAGAGACATCTGCTGGGAGCCCAGCGAGCCCAACCTGAGAGTCGGCGTGAGCTTCCAGGGGGCATCACGCAAGTCATGGCGCCAGGGCGTTGTCTGCGTGAGGTTCCCATTGTGGGTCGTCAGAGCCAGACCTGAGCATGCGTCCGGGTCAGCCCCAGCACACCCTAGGAGCCTCGGTGTCTTCACCAGGAAACAGACAACAGAACCTACCATGCAATGACCATGAAGAGTTTAGGAGTTAGCACCTGCCGGCCCAGGGAACAGTCATTCAGGACAGCTGGGGTTAAGTAGGGACACTGTCCCGCACAGGCAGCTGGCCGTGGCCATGAGGGGTGCGTGGGGGTGAGGGGCACTAGTACCTGAGTGTCTGTCTGGTGGGACCCTCGCACTTCGTACCCTGCCTGGTTTCCTCATCTGCAAACGAGCTGATCTAGAATCTTCTTTCTAGGTCTGGATTGAGGGCCAAGCACACGGAGACTGGGAAGGAGTGTGAGGAACTGGGTGGGCTACTGAGCGCTTGGGAAAGGGCGGCTTCCTCCAGGGCAAGCCTGTCTCCCAGGGTCTGGAAGGCCTCAGGGCTGCAAACCCCCCCTCAAATCAGCCTCCTCCTATGGGCTCAGGAGACACCCAGTGCTCCACCCAGATCGGGCCTTCTGGGAGAGGGGTGACCCCATCTGGCAGTTGAGAAACTTGCAAAATGTCAGCCTACAATGAAGTCTTTGGGTCTCAAATCAGAAGATATCATGTAGCTGGTGGAAGGCAGTTGAGTTTTGGCGTCGGGACACCTGCACTTGAATCCCACATGGATTTGAGTCACCTCTTGGCTGTGTGACTGCGGGCAAGTTAAATGCCTCTATTGTGGGCACAAGGATAATGAAGCCTGCTGCCTGGGGTTTTAGTTAAGATTAGAGTTTGGAAGTTCACTGTGAATGCCTGGCATATAGCAGGTGCTTAAATAAGGAGCAGCTAGCATTAACAAGCATCAGGATTTTTTTCTGTAGGATGTAAATTTTCAGATCCAAATGCCAGCACATTCATTCTGGCCAATGGAACAAGAGAAAATATTTTGCATTGAGGCTATACTAGGAAAGCCAGGACACAAGGTCACAGGGATCCACCAGGGGCCACAACAACTTCTGAAAAAAATAAGCTTTTTTTTTTTTTGAGATGGAGTCTCGCTCTGTCGCCCAGGCTGGAGTGCAATGGCCAGATCTCAGCTCACTGCAAGCTCTGCCTTCTGGGTTTACGCCACTTTCCTGCCTCAGTCTCCCAAGCAGCTGGGACTACAGGCGCCCGCCACCACGCCCGGCTAGTTTTTTGTATTTTTTAGTAGAGACAGGGTTTCACCGTGTTAGCCAGGATGGTCTCAGTCTCCTGACCTCGTGATCCGCCCGTCTTGGCCTCCCAAAGTGCTGGGATTACAGGCGTGAGCCACCGCGCCCAACCCAAAATTAAGTTTTTAAAGAGCAGCCCTGACATTGGGAAGCTGGTGTGGCGCTCATAGCCGCACCATACTGTTCTCCTGCTGGACATAAGCAGCCCCACAGAATGCCAGCCCCAGACAGAGCTACTTGGAGACAAAGATGAAAGGAGACCAAGCCAGGCCACTTCATCACTTCATCTAAGCACAGATGTGAGAAGTTCACTGCACCACCCACAAAGCACCAAACACTCCCAGCCAAAACCAGTGGCTGTTTCTTCTTTGTCAATTACAGCTTATTCTTCCCTCTAGTCTTCCCTTCTCATAGATTAGGTATCTTTTATCAAGACACCCAGTCATGGAACCGCCCTCACTTTCTAACAGCATCCAGTTTAAAGCAAACTCAGACATTGCCCCTAAATCCCCAGCTAAAGCCCACATCCTATTAATACCTTCTAAGACCCCGTTCCCGGGAGACACCCACAATTCCCTGAAGTGTGTGTTCTCCTGCACTGCAATGAGCAATAATCCCAACTTGACCAACTGCCTGTGTGTCCTTGGTGGTGTTTGGCTGGAGGGCATCGATGGCTCCTAAGCTTCTGGAAGTATTCTATGTTCCTGCTTTTGTCATCCCTTTTCTGTTACTCATTAATGATCAGTTGTTCACAATGAAGTGCAAACAAGCCAGTGGGGTGGGGTGGCACGTTCCTGTACTCCCAGCTACTGCTTGAGCCCAGGAGTTAGGGTACAGCCTGGGCAATGCAGCAAGACCCCATCTCTAATAATAAACCCCAACCCCCCCTTACTCAATGAAGTCCCATAGACTTGTCCAGAGCACTGAAGAGGCTGTGTCCTCTCAGAAGGGTGGGCTGCAGCTTCAGAAAGAGACAGACAGGAGGTGGAGCTCCTACAGACACCCATGGAGGCGGGCACAGCAGTGATGCCCCAGAATCAACACCCTAGGAATCCTAAGGAAGGAATGAAGGATCTGCTGCCCCTGCCGGGTTCCCTGCATGGTCTTGTCCATCACTTGACATTCCTGTGAAATTGCACCAAGTAGCCCATCTAAACCTTGGTCATGGCCTGTGGCTTTTGTGGCAGCCACGAGGAAGGACAGACAGGCTCTCGGGGTGCAGTGGTGAGCAGACAGGTGAGCAGCAGGTCGGTCATAAGCTTACAGCCAAGGGCAGAAGACAGTGACAAACCAGGTGTTACAGTTTAACTTTATCACTGTTAAAAATTAAGGGACGTCCAGGCGCAGTGGCTCACACCTGTAATCCCAGCACTTTGGGAGGCCAAGGTGGGCAGATCACCTGAGGTCAGGAGTTCAAGACCAGACAGCGAATATGGCGAAACCTGTCTCTACTAAAAATACAAAAATTAGCTGGGTGTGGTGGTGGGCACCTGTAGTCCCAGCTACTCAGGAGGCTGAGGCAGGAGAATCTCTTGAACCTGGGAGACAGAGGTTGCAGTGAGCAGAGATCACACCACTGCACTCCAGCCTGGGCGACAGAGCGAGACCCTATCTCAAAAAAAAATTAAGGGACAACCTCAGTGAAAATATTTGCAACACATATAATGATTAGGAGATAATATACACATTACATATAAAATATAACAAATGTCTGGAATAAGTAAATATTTATATTTACATATTAAATACAGGTAAAGAACTCCTAAAAATTGGTTAAACCATTAAAACCTGCATGGGGGAAAATAGCAAAGGATATGAACAGGCAATTCACAGAACAAAATAAGTGGATGTATAAAAAATATACTCAATTAAAACAGTAGTAAGACATTTCTTGCTTAGCCAATTGCCAACGTTGCAATGATTTATAGAACCCACCAAGGTCAAGAAACTGGGGACCTAGCACCCTGCTTGTGGGAGCACAAGGGGTTCACCTTCTAGAGGGCAGTTTGGGAGGAACTACAGACAGGAAAGAAACCTTTCTTTTAAACCAGCCTTCCAGGGCTAGGAAAGTCTTCTGAAAATCCCAATACAAAGAAATCTGCACAAAGACAAGCCTCCATGTATTACTAACTGTAATAACTTTGGTTCCGGGGCAGGAAGAACCAAGATCAATGGAGTGGAACTGAATCCACAGAACCCACAAAGAGACCCAAATGTGTTTGGGAATTGAGCACATGGTAATGGTGGAGTTTCAATGGAGAGAACAGTGACCTATGTAATAGAAAACCAAGTCAAAAGTGAGAAAAATTAATGGTGGGGATAATGGTGTGGTTACAAAAAAAAAAAGGGAAGGTGGGACTGCATGGGACTGGAGGGAGAGGCGGGTTGGAGCAAGTTTGGTTTTTTTCCCTTTCCCTTGGTCAGCAAACTACCCTCCAGCCAAATCCAGCTTACAAGCTATTTTTCTACTGCCCAGTGAGCTAAGAACATTTTTTACACTTTTTACTGCTTAAAAAGATTAAAAGAATAATATTTCATGACATGTGAAAATTAGATGAAATTCAAATGTTGGTGTCTGTGAGTGAAGTTCCGTCGGCACACAGCCTCTCCCTCTCGTTATGTGTCACCTTTGCCGGCTTTGGCACTAAAAGGGCAGACGTGGGTCCTTCCGACAAAACCGAAAAGTTTCTGTACGTGGCCCTTGCAGAGAAAGTCTGCAGACCCAAGCCTTAGAGAGAGGAGGTATGAGATTTTAGGCTTTGGTGTGGGTGGCTGGGGAGGTCCCTTGGTTCAGGAAATGGTGATTCCAAAGGCTGTTGTTGTCTGGGCGCTGGTGCTGTCTTCCTCCTCTGTCCACCCCATATCTAATGAATTCTGAGCGCTCGCTGGGCAGTCAGTGCAGGGCGGGACAGCAGTCACGTGTGGCTTCCCAAGGCATACAGTCACGGGCCCCTTAACAAGGATGCAGTCCGAGTCCGAGAAATGGTCGTTAGGTGGTTCCTGGCGTGAACATCACAGACTGCCCTCACACCAGCCTAGATGGTGTACTTCCTGCACCCCTAGGCTGGTTGGCATAGCCCGTCACTCCAAGTGACGTCTGTTCTACGACAGTACGGCTATGACATCACGAGGCCATAGGAGTTGTTCAGCTCCGTCATGATCATGGACCACTGTCTTGCATGTGTCCCTCCTTGCCTGGAAGGTCGCTGTGCAGTGCACGATGGCACTCCCATGTCAGGGGGCGCCGCGCTGGACCATCTCGTGCCACTGCCCACTGTCTGCCACTTTCCAACAGCTCCCTGCCCTAAAGCCATCCTGTTACTGCTTTTCCACCATTTCTTCCTCTGTGCATGTTACCCCAAACTCTGCAGGGACTACCGCTCGCCCAACATGCATTCTGGAACCTTCTGCAATCCTGTCCCACTGCCCCTGAGCAGAAGCGGCAAGCAAGGGTCACCGCAGCCCAGGCGCTGCCTCTGTCCTGGCCCCCTGTCCAGGTCCACAGCCATCTTCCCCTCCCCGGGGTGGAGTGCAGGCTCCAGATCAGTTTCTGTCTCCCCAGCTGAGAGCCCTTGTCTTGGTTCAGGTTGCTATAACACAATACCATGCGCTGGGCGGCTGAAACAATGAACACTAATTTCTCACAATTTTGCAGGCTGGAAGTCTAGATCGGGGTGCAGCACAGTGGAGTTCTTGGTAGGGATCCTCTTCCTGATTTATGCCCAGCTGCCATCTCACTGTGTCCTCACGAGAGAGGGAGAGGAACCAGCTCTCAGTCTCAGTTCTGTCTCCCCATGAATCTGAGAGTGGGCTGAGGCCAGGAATCTTTGTCCCCAGGCACAGCTACTCCAGAGGCTGAGGTGGGAGGATTGCTTAAGTCCAGGAGGTTGATGCTGCACTGAGCTGTGATTGCATGACTGCACTCCAGCCTGGGAGACAGAGCAAGACCCTGTCTCAAAGGAAAAGAAAGAAAGAGAAAAAAGAAAAGGAAGTTTTCATGCCCAATGTGGTAGCATAAGGGGGCATGGGAGACCTGACGAGAGGGTGTGGCAGACAGAGGAGACGGCGGCAGCGGAACTGTCTGGGGTTTATGGTGGGCATGGGGGTTGAACAGCAGGGATGCGCTGGCACCATTTCTGAGGGAGGGGACATTTGGGAGAAGCTGCTTGAGGAATGGGAGGCCATGAGTTCGGGCATGGAGCTGGAGCTTCAGGGCCTGGAGAAATTGGAGTGGAGATGACAGAGGAAGTATCCATATCATATCCTCGGTTTGCCGAGGATATGATGTCTGTGCCGCCATATTGACTGCAGCAGTATTCACAATAGCCCAGATACGTGAGCAAAGCAAGCGGCCATCAGAGAAGGAGTGGGTGGAGACAATGTAGGGGATGTGCACAACAGAGCACCACTCAGCCTTAAAAAGAAGATAGTCCTGTCACTAGTGACAACATGGACGAGCCTGGGGGACATGTTAAGTGACATACCGCATGACCTCACTCTTACGTGGAGACTAAAAAGTGTAACTCACAGAAGCAGAGAATAGAATGGTGGTTGCCAGAGGCTGGGTGGTGGGGAGGGGTGGATAAAGGAAGATGGTCAGGATACAGAATTTCAGTTAGACAGGAAGAAAAGATTCAAGAGGGATCTGTTGTGCAACATGGTGAGTATAATAAAAATACTGTATTCTTGAAAATTGCTAAGAGAGTAGATTTTAAGTGTTCTCACCACACATACAGACAAATAATATGTGAGGGAAAGGAAGAAATAAAGAAGGAAGGTAGGGAGGGAGGAAGGGAGGAAGGAGGTCAAGTGAGAGACGGGAGCTGGGGATAACAGGGGGAGACACGGATAGTCTTTGCAGCCATGGTGGTGGACAATGCCGCCCAGGGAGAGAGCACGCATGAGAACAGAGGTCAGGCCCGTGTCTGTAGAATTCCAACATTTAAGAAAGGTAGGCCACGTGCGATGGCTCACGCCTGTAATCCCAGCACTTTGGGAGGCCAAGGCGGGCAGATCACGACGTCAGGAGATGGAGACCATCCTGGCTAACACGGTGAAACCCCATCTCTACTAAAAATACAAAAAAATTAGCTGGGCATGGTGGCAGGTGCCTGTAGTCCCAGCTACTCGGGAGGCTGAGGCAGAAGAATGGCATAAACCCAGGAGGCAGAGCTTGCAGGGAGCCCAGATGGCACCACTGCACTCCAGCCTGGGCAACAGAGTGAGACTCTGTCTCAATAAATAAATAAATAAATAAAATAAACAAAAGAAAGGTAGAGGAAGAGGAGAGTCAGACTGAGGCTCAGGAGGCGGGAGGGAACTGGAGGAGGTGTCACAGTTCAGGTCCACTCTGTTGAGGCTTCAGGGAACTGACAAAGGTGGGAACTGAAAACGCTCATGGCTTTAGAAGCACGGAGGCCACCTGCGACTGTGGCGAGCGCTGCGCTGCGTCCGTCCGTCCCTGTCCCTCCGGAGTCATTCATCAGCTGATAAAGGCGTTGCCCTGGCTCTGCCTGGAGCTGGCACTGAGCAGCACTCTCGCCAGCATTCCAGGGGCACAGCGGGACCAAATCAAGCAAGCTCTCTGCCCTCCACCCCAGGGGAGACGCAGGCACCGAAAAAAGAAACAAACAGATAACGTACGTGATCTCAGCTACTGACCAAGGTCAGTCCAACATTTGAAAAATCAATCAATGACATTCACCGTATTAACAGACTAAGAAAAGCCATAGGATCATCCCAGCAGTCACAAAGCAGCATTTGACAAAATCGAATATCCATCCGTGATAAAAGCTCTCAGGTAACGAGAAACAGCAGTGAACTTTCTCAACCCAATAAAGGGCATTAATGAAAATCCTACAGCTAACATCACACTCAATGGTGAAACACAGGGCGCTTTTCCCCAAGATCAGGAGCCAGCCAGGGATGCTGACTCTCGCCACTTCCAGTCAACATAGCACTAGAGGTTCTAGCCAGTGCGATAAGTGAGAAAAAGAAATTAAAGGCATCTAGGTTAGAAAGAAGTAAAACTGTCATTATTCACAAGGACATGATATCTATTGAGAAAATCCAATGGAATCTATGAAGAGCTACTAGAACTAATAGTACTAGAGCTAACAGATTCCAATGGAATCTACAAGGAGCTACTAGAATGCATATTATGTGTGTGTGTGGTGACTTTAGCAAGGTTGCAAGGTACAAGATCAATATGCTAAACTAATTTGTATTTCTGAATACTCCCTGTGCTAGGCTGTTCTTGCATTGCTATAAAGAAATACCTGAGGCTGGGTAATTGATAAGAAAAGAGGCTTCATTGGCTCATGGCTCTGCAGCCTGTGCAGGAAGCATTCCGCCAGCATCTGCTTCTGGTGAGGATTCAGGAAGTTTCCAATCACGGCAAAAGACAAAGAGGGAGCAGGCACATCACATGGCGAAAGTGGGAGCAAGAGAGAGCGAGAGGGGAGGTGCCACACACTTTTGAAAACCATATCGGGGAGAACTCATAATTGGGAGGACAGCACCAAGGCCACGGTGCTAAACCATCCATCAGAAATCTGTCCTCATGATCCAATAACCTCCCACCAGACCCCACCTCCAATATTGGGAATTACATTTCAACGTGCATTTTGATGAGGACATAAATACAAACTATATTACCACCCTTAAACAACTGGAAATTGCTTTGTGTTTGAGAAATAAAAGAAACTGCTGAATTCTGTTCTGTAGCTTTGGTTGTACACTTGAGCGAAAATCAAAAGCTTATGTTAATTTGTGAATAATTATAATGATAAAAAATGGTGCAGATACAACCTTCACTTTGCAAGCACTGCAGAGTTAAGTATTTTTGGGGAAATTATAAACAATTAAATCGTTTCCCAACAAGCTCAACCAGCCCATTCTGGGCAGTCCCCAGACATAAACTTGTGACAAACTCTAGCCAAGCAACTTACCCACAGGAGAAAAAAGACTCCCTGTTTCAAGATGGGCTGTGGTGCTTCTCTCCTTTCTCCTCTTTTTCTTTTATAAACCCTACATTCACCTGTATTCAAGAAAATCAGCCAACTAATTGGTTTCTACGTGTTTGTGTTCAAGGGAACGTCCACATTCACTTAGCTATGCTGTGTCTCTGAGCTACTCTCCGACTCTGCAACTCTCTCCTTTCCAGTGGTTGCACTGTACTCTGTATTCTTTGGACTGGCTGTGTGTGGGTAAAGGCAAAAAGTGCAGGTTAAAAAATCAATTGGAGTGGTTATTTTGTAACATATGATAATTGAAATGTGGCCGTGTAGGAAAAGGTATCTTCTTCTTCTTCTTCTTCTTCTTCTTCTTCTTATTATTATTATTATTATTATTATTTTTGAGATGGAGTCTCACTCTGTCCCCAGGCTGGAGTACAGTGGCATGATCTCAGCTCACTGCAACCTCTACCTCCCAGGTTTAAGTGATCCTCCTGTCTCAGCCTCCCAAGTAGCTGGGATTCCAGCGTGTGCCACCACACGTAGCTAACTTTTGTATTTTTAGTAGAGACAGGGTTTCACCACATTGGCCAGGCTGGTCTACAACTCCTGACCTCAAGTGATCCGCCCACCTCAGCCTTCCAAAGTGCTGGGATTACAGGTGTAAGCCAAGGCACCCTGCCTATATCATTTTTAAAGATGCTATACTGAAATATTTAGGGATGAAATTATATAATGATTATATTTATTTTTAAACATTTCAACAAAAAATATACATGTAAAGCTAAATTCACAAGATTTTACTGATTGTGAAATGTTGGTTGTTTATAGTTGTTCATTATACTAACATCCATGTGACTGGTATATTAAAAATCTTTTTAAACATTAATTAATTAATTTATTGATTGATTGATTGATTGATTGATTTTGGAGACATGGCCTCACTCTGTCACCCAGGTTGCAGGGCAGTGGTGCGATTACAGCTCACTGCAGCCTTAGACTCCTGGGCTTAAGCAATCCTTCTGCCTCTGCCACCCAACTAGCTGGGACTACAAGAATGCATCAGCATGCCCAGCTAACTTTTTCTCCTTTTCTTGTAGAGATGGGGTCTTGCTATGTTGCCCAGGCTGGTCTCCAACTCCTGGCCTCAAGTGATTCTCCAGCCTCAGCCTACCAAAGCACTGGGATTGCACAGGGCGGCCACTATGCCTGGCCTATTTGAATTTTTTTAAGGGATAAATAACTTTTATTTAATTTCTAATTTAAGCTATGGTATTTGAGGTCTCTTTGTTACCGCGGTTTATTTTATTTTTATATTTTGTTTGTTTGTTTGTTTGTGACAGGGTCTCACTCTGTCACCCAGGCTGGAGTGCAGTGGCACCATCTTGGCTCACTGCAATCTCTGCCTCCCAGTCTCAAGCGATCCTCCCACATCAGCCTCCCAGGTAACCTGAGTATCTGGGACCACAGGTGCACACTACCATGCCCGGCCAATTTTTTATGTTTTGTAGAGATGGGTTTTGCTATACTGCCCAGGCTGGTCTTCAACTTGTGAGCTCAAGTGATCAGCCTGCTTTGGCCACCGAAAGTGTTGGGATCGCAAGAGTGAGCCACCATGTCTGGCCTATTTGAAATTTTTAATTGAAAAGCAAAAATGAACAAAAACATAATTTGGGCCCACAAATACACAGTTATTTGATTTTCACCAAAGGCACCAAAACAATTCAACATGGAAAGGAAAGTCTTTGCAACAAATGGTTCAGAAACAACCATAGGAGAAAGAAATTAACATTAATCCCAACCTCACACCAAAACAAAAAAGTTATATAAATATGTATTCTTTGGACTGGCTGTGTGTGGGTAAAGGCAAAAAGTACAGGTTGAAAAATCAATTGGAGTATTTTGTAACATATAACAATTGAAATGTGGCTATATATATAACAAAAAAGTTATATAAAATAGAATTTACACTTAAACATAGAAGCTAAAATTTAAAAGTTTCAGGAAAAAAAAAAAACACACCGAAGAGTGTCTTTTTTTTTTTTTTTTTTTTTTTAATGGAGTCCCGCCCTGTCACCCAGGCTGGAGTATGATCTCAGCTCACTGTAACCTCTGCCTTCCAGGTTCAAGCGATTCTCCTGCCTCAGCCTCCCAAGTAGCAGGGATTACAGGCCCAGGCCATCACGCTCAGCTAATTTTTTATTTTTATTTTTTGTACAGATGGGGTCTCATAGAACTCCTGAGTTCCAGGGATCCTCCCTGCCTCAGCTTCCCAAAGTGTTGAAATTATACAGTTTAAACCACTCAGTTCTGTGTGTGTGTGTGTGTGTGTGTGTGTGTGTGTGTGTGTGACAGGGTCTCACTGTGTCACCCAGGCTGGAGTGCAGTGGTGCAAATTTGGCCCAATGAAACCTCCGCCTCCCAGGCTCAAGCGATCCTCCCACCTCAGCCTCCCCAGTAGGGTAACTGGGATTACAGGTGGACTACCAGGTTTTGCCATGTCGCCCACGCTGGTCTCAAACTCCTGAGCTCAGGGGATCCTCCCATCTCAGCCTCCCCAGTAGGGTAACTGGGATTACAGGTGGACTACCAGGTTTTGCCATGTTGCCCACGCTGGTCTCAAACTCCTGAGCTCAGGGGATCCGCCCACCTCAGCCTCCCAAAGTGTTGGGATTACAAGCTGAGCCACTATCCAGGCCAGTTCTTTTACTGGCGGTGGAGGGGGTGGGGGGGATTGTTTGTTTAATGGACAAAATATTTGAAGAGATACTTCACAAAGGAAGATAAACAAATGGTCCATAAACACATGAAAATGTGCACATCGTTATCCCTCATCAGCTAAATGCAAATGTAAACCATAGGAAAATGCTACATATCCACAAGAACATCTAGAATTTAAAAAAAAATAACCAGAATGCTTGGACATTGTTGATGGAGGAAAATAGTACAACCTAGTACAACCACTTTGTGGCAAAAGGTTTTTTTTTTGTTTTTTTTTTTTTGTTTTTTCTTTTTAATTGAGACAAAGTCTGGTTCTGTCGCCCAGGCTGGAGTGCAGTGGCGCGATCTCGGCTCACTGCAACCTCTGCCTCCCGGGTTCACACCATTCTCCTGCCTCAGCCTCTCGAATAGCTGCGAACCTGTAGTCCGCCACCACGCCCGGCTAATTTTTTTGTATTTTTAGTAGAAACGGGGTTTCACCCTGTTTGCCAGGATGGTCTCGATCTCCTGACCTTGTGATCCGCCCACCTCAGCCTCCCAAAGTGCTGGGATAACAGGCGTGAGCCACGGCGCTCGGCCAAAAGTTTTTTTTTTTTTTTTTTTTTCCAACTAAACATACACATCTTCTGCGACCAGAAGTTCTACTCCTAGGCATTTACCAAAAGCATATATCCATGAAGACTTGTGCACAAAAGTTCGTAGCAGCATTATCCATAATTGCAAAAAAATAAAAAGAAAAAGAAAAAGAAAAAAAACCTGAAGCAAGCCCAAATATCTACCAACAAGAAATGCAGCCTGGGGCCTGGGCAACATGGTGAAACTCCATCTCTTAAAAAAGAGAGAGAGAGAATGAAAGCGCGAGCGGTGGGCACTCACCTGTAGTTTCAGCTCATCAGGAAGCTGAGGTGGGAAGACAGATCCTGGAGCCCGGGAGGTCAACGCTGCAGGGAGCCTTGGTCCTGGGCCCTGCACTCCGGCCTGCGTGACAGGGTGAGAACTGATCTCAGAACAAAAGAGAGAGAGAGAGACAGAAAGAGAAAGAAAAGATAAGAAAAGAAAAAGAAAAAGAAAAGAAGGAGGGAAGGAAAGAAGGAAGGACGGAAGGAAGGGAGGGAAGGAGGGAGGGAGGAAGGGAGGGAATTGTGGGATACTATTCCCAACTAAAAGGAGCAAACTTAATCCCGGCTACTCGGGAGGCTGAAGCAGGTGAATCGATTGAACCCGGGAGACAGCGATTGCAGTGAGCAGAGATTGTGCCACTGCCGCTCCAGCCTGCACGACAGAGTGAGACTCCGTCTCAAAAAACAACAACAACAACAACAACAACAACAAAAACAAAGGCGGTGGGGGCGCGGACAAGCCGCCGGTAAACTCAACAACGTAGAGGAATCTCAGAAACGTGCTGAGTGAATGAAGCCTTACGCCAGAATAAGTGGGAAGATAAATCACTATAAACTGGTAATACCTTTCTGGAGAGTAATTTGCTGATGTGTATCTTTAACGGTTACAGAAATTTGACCCATTCATTCCACTAGCTATTTCTCCTAAGGAAATCATTATGATGTTATACAGAGATTGGGCCACAAGGATAATCTTGCAATATTATTTACAATTGGGAAAAAAAGAAAGAAAAAAACCTGGTAACAATCCAAATGTCCCACAAGTGGCTGCTTATATAGGTTAGAGTTCTTCCAAACAATAGAACAATGAAAATGGTGTTGTAGAATATTTCCTTTTGCATTTCCACTCCATGTGCTCCAGGCCCGCAAGCTCCAGCTCCACACCCGAACTCATGGCCTCCCATTCCCCAGGCAGCTTCTTCTGAACGTCCCCTCTCTCAGAAAGTGGTGCCAGCGCATCCCGGCTGTGCCACCCCCATGCCCACAGGCAACGCCAGACGGTTCCGCTGCCACTGTCACGTCTCTCCGAGGTCCCTCTACACCCTCTCTCGGGACTCCCATGCCCACTTATACCCACTTATACTACCGCATCCAGCGCGAACACTTCCTTGTCTTGTTTCTTTCCTTTCTCGTTTTGGAGACAGGGTCTTGCTCTGTCTCCCAGGCTGGAATCCAGTGCTACCATCATAGCTCAGCGCAGTCTCCACCTACTGGGCTCCAGCCATTCTCACGCCTCAGCCTTCCAAGTGCTGCAACGTCCTTTACCAAGATCAAAGGGACCCACCGAAGAAGCTCAGAATTATCATGAGAAATAAAATACAGCCGTGTATGCTGACTAATTACGATGGCAAAGACGCAGCGAGCCGGTTTCCGTAGTGTAGTGGTTATCACGTTCGCCTCACACGCGAAAGGTCCCCGGTTCGAAACCGGGCGGAAACACTTCCTTCTACTTTTCACCTCATCTCTTCAAATTTATTACACTGAAGACTAGAACACCCCACCGCCATCTCCACCTGGATAAGGAGAAAAGGCTATCAAGGGTATTTAAACCATTGCCTTTCTGCCTCAATCATTGATTGGCACCTGGGAAGAACTGAACCCACCTCGCTTGCTGTGGGCACCAGCGCGACGAACTCCCCACAAAGCCCGTCCCATGGGCGGATGCACACTGCCAAATGGAATTCCCGATGACGAGTTTCCCGGGCCGAGAAAGCTGGGGCCCAAGGGGAGTTCCTTCTTTTGTAACCCATGAAGGGGCAAAAATGGAGAAACCACAATAAACTGGCAGCGGTGGGATTCGAACCCACGCCTCCGAAGAGACTGGAGCCTTAATCCAGCGCCTTAGACCGCTCGGCCACGCTACCCCCGTTCTGGGGTCCGCCTACACCTTTTCCTTCCTTATACAACACCCCCAGGGTCCCTGGGCCAACAAGGCCTTGGGGCGAATCCACAGGGCATCGCAGAACCACCGCCTTCCAGCAGGATTCGCTGGGCCAGAGGCACCGGCTGGGAAACGGCTCCACCAGCGCCCTGGAAGAAAAGATTCGCGACGCGCAGGCCTCGGGATATGCTTTGGGGGCCACTCAGAAAGTCACCCACATTGGCCCTCTTCGGGGAGCCGGGGTGAGAGGAGGGGAAGCCTCCTACATTCTCACTTTAAAGAAAGATAAAAAGAAATAAACCAAGGCAGATCCCGTCAGTTTGGCGGCCGCGTATTCCTGCAGCTGCGGCGCCGCACTCTCCAGGCAGCAGCGCAGAGGACGCGCCTCGGGGTAGAGCCACCGCCGGTCCGTCCTCCCGTCCGCGGCCCAGTCCGCGGGAGCTCGGCGCCCGCTCTGCCCGGATCCACCCCGGCCCGGGGCTCCCGCCCGCCGTCCAGTCCGCCCCGCGGACCCGGATCAGCCTCGCCGCGCACGGCCCCGCCGGGCTCAGTTCTGGACTCGCGCTTCCACCGCCCCCGCCCGGCTCCCAGTTTCTGTTCGGCTCCGGCGGAACCCACCTAGTCCCAGCGAGTCTCCGCCAGCTCTTCTCCCCCTCCCGCCACGCCCCGTGCTGTGCTCTCCCACTTCCCGCCTCGCCCGCGGCTTGGGGAGGGGACTGAAGGGGACGGGAGAGGAGGGGACCCCAGGGCCGAAGCGCCCCGGGGGACGGAGGTCGACCCGGTTTTCCAGCCGCTGCCCCGGCGGGAGTTCCGCGGGTCCCACGCGGCCACCTCCAGCCCCGCGCGGTCAGCGCCGACTTCACGAGCAACCTGAGCCCGCTGGAGGACAGCGAGGACTTCCGCGATCGCCGGGACGCCGCCCCCGGGGGCTGCGCGGGGACCTCCAGGGCCCGAGGCGGGCGGCCTTCTCTCCTCGCCGCCGCAGCACCCACACGGGACCCCGCCACCGCCGGGCCGCTCGCGGGGCAGCAG